>NC_037668.1:168897961-168913369 GCF_003255815.1 Theropithecus gelada
TATTAGGTCTAACATTTAAGTCTCTAATCCATCTTGAATTAATTTTCGTATAAGGAGTAAGGAAAGGATCCAGTTTCAGCTTTCTACTTATGGCTAGCCAATTTTCAAAGCACCATTTATTAAATAGGGAATCCTTTCCCCATTTCTTGTTTTTGTCAGGTTTGTCAAAGATCAGATGGCTGTAGATGTGTGGTATTATTTCTGAGGCCTCTGTTCTGTTCCATTGGTCTACATCTCTGTTTTGGTACCAGTACAATGCTGTTTTGGTTACTGTAGCCTTGTAGCATAGCTTGAGGTCAGGTAGCATGATGCCTCCAGCTTTGTTCTTTTGGCTCAGGATTGTCTTGGCAATGCAGTTCCATATGAACTTTAAATCAGTTTTTTCCAATTCTGTGAAGAAAGTCATTGGTAGCTTAATGGGGATGGAATTGAATATATGAATTACCTTGGGCAGTATGGCCATTTTTACAACATTGATTCTTCCTATCCATGAGCGTGGTATGTTCTTCCATTTATTTGTGTCCTCTTTTATTTCACTGAGCAGTGATTTGCAGTTCTCCTTGAAGAGGTCCTTTACATCCCTTTTAATTTGGATTCCTAAGTATTTTATTCTCTTTGAAACTATTGTGAATGGGAGTTCATTCATGATCTGGTTCTCTATCTGTTACTGGTGTATAAGGATACTTGTGATTTTTGCAGATTGATTTTGTATCCTGAGACTTTGCTGAAGTTGCTTATCAGCTTAAGGAGATTTTGGGCTGAGACAACGGGGTTTTCTAAATATACAGCCATGTCATCTGCAAACAGGGACAATTTGACTTCTTCTTTTCCTAACTGAATACCCTTTTTTTCTTTCTCTTGCCTGATTGCCCTAACCAGAACTTCCAACACTATGTTGAATAGGAGTGGTGAGAGAGGGCATCCCTGTCTTTTGCCAGTTTTCAAAGGGAATTTTTCCAGTTTTTGCCCACTCAGTATGATATTGGCCGTGGGTTTGTCATAAATAGCTCTTATTATTTGGAGACAGTTCCATCAATACCGAATTTATTGCGAGTTTTAACATGAAGGGCTGCTGAATTTTGTCAAAGTTCTTTTTTGCATCTATTGAGATAATCATGTGGTTTTTGTCTTTGGTTCTGTCTATATGCTGGATTACATTTATTGATTTGCATATGTTGAACAAGCCTTGCATCCCAGGGATGAAGCCCACTTGATCATGGTGGACAAGCTTTTTGATGTGCTGTTGGATTCGGTTTGCCAGTATTTTATTGAGCATATTTGCCTGGATGTTCATCAGGGATATTGGTCTAAAATTCCCTTTTTTGGTTGTATCTCTGTCAGGCTTTGGTATCAGGATGATGTTGGCCTCGTAAAATGAGTTAGGGAGGATTCCCTCTTGTTCTATTGATTGGAATAGTTTCAGAAGGAATGGTACCAACTCCTCCTTGTACCTCTGGTAGAATACAGCTGTGAATCCATCTGGTCCTGGACTTTTTTTGGTTGGTAGGCTATTAATTATTGCCTCAATTTCAGAGCCTGCTATTGGTCTATTCAGGGATTTAACTTCTTCCTGGTTTAGTCTTGGGAGAGTGTAAGTGTCCTGGAAATTATCCATTTCTTGTAGGTTGTCTAGTTTGTTTGCGCAGAGGTGTTTATAGTATTCTCTGATGGTAGTTTGTATTTCTGTGGGGTCGGTGGTGACATCTTCTTTATCATTTTTTATTGTGTCTGTTTGATTCTTCTCTCTTTCCTTCTTTATTAGTCTTGACAGCGGTCTATCAATTTTGTTGATCTTTTCAAAAAATCAACTCCTGGATTCATTGATTTTTTGGAGGGTTTTTTGTGTCTCTATCTCCTTCAGTTCTGCTCTGATCTTGGTTATTTCTTGCCTTCTGCTAGCTTTTGAATGTGTTTGCTCTTGCTTCTTTAGGTCTTTTAATTGTGGTGTTAGAGTGTCAATTTTAGATCTTTCCAGCTTTCTCTTGTGGGCATTTAGTGCTATAAATTTCCCTCTACACACTGCTTTAAATGTGTCCCAGAGATTCTGGTATGTTGTATCTTTGTTCTCATTGGTTTCAAAGAACATCTTTGTTTCTGCCTTCATTTCGTTATGTACCCAGTAGTCATTCAGGAGCAGGTTGTTCACTTTTCATGTAATTGAGCCATTTTGATTGAGTTTCTTAGTAATGAGTTCTAGTTTGATTGCACTGTGGTCTGAGAGACAGTTTGTTATAATTTCTGTTCTTTTAAATTTGCTGAGGAGTGCTTTACTTCCAACTATGTAGTCAATTTTGGGATAAATGTGTTGTGGTGCTGAGAAGAATGTGTATTTTGTTGCTTTGGGGTGGAGAGTTCTGTAGATGTCTATTAGGTCCACTTGGTGCAGAGTTGAGTTCAATTCCTGGATAGCCTGTTAACTTTCTGCCTCATTGATTTGTCTAATATTGACAATAGGGTGTTAAAGTCTCCCATTATTATTGTATGGGAGTCTAAGTCTCTTTGTAAATCTCTAAGGACTTGTTTTATGAATCTGGGTGCTCCTGAATTGGGTGCACATATATTTAGGATAGTTAGTTCTTCTTGTTGAATCGATCCCTTTAGCATTATTTAATGGCCTTCTTTGTCTCTTTTGATCTTTGTTGCTTTAAATTCTGTTTTATCAAAGACTAGGACTGCAACCCCTGCCTTTTTGTTTTGTTTTGTTTTCTATTTGCTTGGTAGATCTTCCTCCATCCGTTTATTTTGAGCCTATGTGTGTCTCTGTATGTGAGATGGGTCTCCTGAATACAGCAAACTGATGAGTCTTGACTCTTTATCCAATTTGCCAGTCTGTGTCTTTTAATTGGAGTATTTAGCCCATTTCCATTTAAGGTTAATATGGTTATGTGTGAATTTGATCCTGTCATTATGATGTTAGCTGGTTCTTTTGCTCATTAGTTGATCTATTTTTATTGATTAATGTAATCAATTTTTTCACTGCTATAAAAATATCATTGGCAAGTACAAATTTTTATATTAATGTTATACAACATATTATTTTGATACATATAACATTTTTAAATGATTATCATAATGAAGTTAATCAAATATCCAATATCTCCCCTAGTTACCTTTTGTGTGTGTGATTGACATCAGAATACTTAAGAACTATTGTCTTTGTAATTTCAAGTATATTTCAAGTATATAATATATTATTAATAACTATAGTCACCATGCTTTACACCAGGTCTCCAGAACTTATTCATCTTATAACTTGCATCCCCTAACTGACATCTCTCCATTTCTCCCACTGTGCAACCCCTGCTAACTACACTTCTACTCTCTGTTTCTATGGGCTCAGGTGTTTTTTAGATTCCACATATAAATGACTTCATGCAGCACTTGTCTTTCTGTGTCTTGTTTACTTCACTTACTTAATATCTGCTGTGTTTGTCAATGTTGTGAAAAAAGGTAGATTTGCCTTCTTTTTAAAGGCACAATTTAATGTGTTCCACTGTATACATGCACTACATTTTCTTTATTTAATCATCTTTGACAGAAACATAAGTTGTTTCCATATCGTAGCTATTGTGAACAATCCTGCAAAACACGTAAGAGTGCAGATATTTATTTGACATACTGATTTCATTTTCTTTGTTTATACACCCAGAAGTGGAATTGCTGAATCATACGATAGTTCTATGTTTAATATTTTGAGGAACCTCTATAGAGTTTTCTACAATGACTGTAACAATCTTCATTCCCACTCATAATGTAAAAGTGTTTCCTTTTTTCCACATCCTAAGAAACAGTTGTCACAGAGCACCAGTGAAATTACTGAAAAATTTATAGAGACGAAACCCCAAAAGAAGTCAGCAGTTGACAAAGAGATAACTCATTTTAGGCAGAGGCAAGACAATGCTAAGAATGAAGCCCACAGCGGCAGATTAGCCACACTAATTTGGGAGAAAAAAATAATTTTGCTCATACCTGGATTAAAGAGAACTGACGATTGAGAGCAGAATTAATAGTCCACACCATAATTAGTTAACCTTACAAGTTCTGATGGAAAAAATAATGTTAAAGCAAAATTTTCATTCAATGAGAGCCAAGACCATTGCACCCAGATGAAGTGTAGTAGACAAGAGAATAGTGCTTTTTTGTTTTTTGTTTGTTTGTTTGTTTGTTTGTTTGTTTTTGAGACGGAATCTCCCTGGATTGCCCAGGTTGGAGTGTTGTGGGGCAATCTCAGTTCACTGGAAGCTCTGGCTCCCGGTTCCCGCCATTCTCCTGCCTCAGCCTCTCCAGTAGCTGGGACTTCAGGCATCTGCCACCTCACCTGGATAATTATTTTATTTTTAGTAGAGACAGGGTTTCACCCTGTTAGCCAAGATGGTCTTGATCTCCTGACCTGGTGATGCACCCACTTCGGCCTCCCAAAGTGCTGGGATTACAGGCATGAGGCACGGCGCCCGGCCAACAAGAGAACAGTTTTTAATGGAAAGTGTATTAAACAAGTGGGAACAAGAACCTGAAACATTTCTTTAAAGATTTGTAACAAGAGCTGAAACATGGGTTTATCAGTATGATCCTGAATACCAAGCATAATCGAAGCAATGGCACAGCAAAGGTGGAAGTGGTCCAATGAAAACAAAAGCAGAACAGTCAGGCGAAAACATCGCGGCAACAGTCTGTGACATGGCCAAGGCATTTCACTAGTTGAGTTTCTGGAAGGCCAAAGAATAACATATACTTCTTAAGAGAATGTTTTGAGAAAGTTTTCAAAGCTTTAGCAGAAAAATGCCCAGGAAAACTTCATCAGAGAGTCCTCCTCCACCAGAACAATGCTCCTGCCCCTTCCTCTCATCAAACGAAAACAGTTTTGTGAGGATTTTTATGGGAAATCATGGAGCATTCCTATATTACAGTCCTGATTTGCCTTCTCCTGACTTTTTTCTTCTGCCTAATTTTAAAAAATCTTACAAAAGGTACCCATTGTTTCAGTTAATTACGTAAGAAAGACTGCTTAACATGGCTATATTCTCAGAACTATCGATATTTTAGGGATGGACTAAATGGCTTGTATCACTGTTTACAAATGTGTGTTGAACTTGATGGAGCTTATGTTAAGAAATAAACTGTATTTTTAAAATTTTCTTATTTTAATTCAATTTTCCATGAATATTATCAAGTGCCTTTATATATGCATGAGTTTGTTTAGGAGCTTTTAATTCTGTCTATGCATCTTTTTTTTTGTCAGGACTAAACTGTTCTGATTATTACAGATTTGTAGTGTAATTTGAAACCGGAGAGCATGATAGTATGCTGTCTCTAGCTTTTTTCTCTTGTAAGGCTGCTTTAGCTATTTGGTGTCTCTTGTTCTATAGTAATTTAATTTTTTTTCCCATTTCTGTGAAAGATGTGTTTAGAATATTGACAATATTGCATGGAATCTGGAGGTTTAAGTATTGAAGACAATTTTATAATATTGATTCTTTCGATCCTTGAAGACAGGACATCTTTTCATTTGTGTTTTCTTCAATTTCTTTCATCAATATTTTCTAGTTTTCAGAGTACAGGACTCTCATCTCCTTGCTTTGATTTAGTCTCAAGTATTTTATTATTTTTGATGCTATTGTAAATTTTATTTTTTTTCAATTTCTTATTTCAATAGTTTGCTGTTAGTGTATAGAAATGTAACTGAGTCTGTAGATTTTGTACACTGCAACTTTACTGAATTGGTTATTAGTTTTAGCAAGGTTTGGTGAAGTCCTTGGGTTTTCTGTGTATATATAATGAGATCATGTCATCTGCAAACAGAGACAACTGTCTTCTTATCCAATTTCCAGGCCTAATAGCTCTAGCCAGAATTTCCAGCACTATGTTGAACAGAAGTAGTGAGACTGAGCCTCTTTGTTTTTGTTTTTGTTTTTGTTTTTTTCTTTTTTTTCTGATCATAGAGCAAAATGTTTCAACTTTTCACTCTTGAGGATAATTTTAAATGTGAACTTGTGATATATAGTGAGCTTGTGATATACAGCCTTTATTGTCTTGGGGTAATTTCTTTTCTGCCTAATTTGTTGAGACTTTTTATCGTGAAAGGATGTTGATTTTCGTTAAATGTCTTTTCTTTATCTATTGAGATGAATATACAACTTCTGTGTTTCATTCTTTTAGTTTGGTGTGGAACAGTAATTGATTGGTGTATGTGTACTATCTTTACATCCCAGATATACAGCCCCTTTCATTATGGTGAATGATCCTTTTAGTGTGTTGTGTTCACTTTGCAAGTGTTTTGTTGAGCATTTTTGTCTCTATATTCATGAAGAATATTGACCTATAATTTTTTTGTAGTATTCATGTGTGGCTTTGGTGTCAGTGTGATTTCAACCTCATATAATAAAATTGAGAGTTCACTCTTAAATTTCTTGACAGAATTTGAGAAGGATTAGTGTTGATTCTTTAAATGTTTGCTAGGATTCCATCCATCGTGAAGCCACTAGTTTTTTTCTCTCTTTTTTCTTGATGATACACTTTTTATTACTTGTTCATTTTTCTTACTCATTACTGTTCTGTATTAATTTTGTATTTCTTTATGCTTCAGTAATCTTAGTGGGTTGTGGGTGGCTACAAATGTGTCTGTTTCCACTAGGTTATCCAATAGTTATTGTTGGCATATAACTGTTCATGGTGGTCTCTTCCGGTTTTGGTATTTCTGTGTTATCAGTTACAATGTTTCCTCTTTCATTTATAAGTTTATTTGTTTGTTCCTTCTCTTTGTTTTAGTTCAGCTAAAGTTTTGTCAATCTCATTTATGTTTTCAAAAGCCAACTTCAAGTTTTGTGGATCCTCACTATTATTTTTCCAGCCTGTTTTTTTTTTTTTTTTTTTTTTTCTGTTCTGTACCTTATTGTTTTTTTTGTTGCTGTTGTTGTTGTTGTTGTTGTTTTTCCCACCACCTTTGGGTTAATTTTTTTTTTTTCATTTTCTAGTTTCCAGAGATACAAAGATACTTGCTTTATTGGGATCTTCATGCAGTCATTCATGTCTCTAAACCTCCCTTTAGGCTGCTTTTGTTGCATACCATATGCTTTTTAGTATGCTGCTTTTCCATTTTTGTTTGTCTCAAGATATTTTTAAATTTCCCTTTGAATTTCTTCATTGCTCCATTGGTTGTTCAGGATCATGTTTAATTTCCATGTATTTGTGAATTTCCTAACATTTCTTCTGCTGTGGTTTTCCAGTTTCATATCACAAAGCTTAAAAAATTTGTATGTAATTTCAATCTTTTTAAAAATGTTTAAGACTTGTTTTGTGGCCCAACATAAGATCTATATTGGAGACTATACCTTGTGTACTTGAGAAGAATGTTTATTCTACTGTTGTCAAATGGAATGTTCTATGTAGGTCTGATAGGTCCATTTGTTCTAACATATAGTTCAAGTCCAATTTTTTATTGATTTCTGTATAGACTGTCTATCCATTGTTGAACGTGGGGTATTGAAGTCCCCTACTATTATTTCATTGTTGTCTATTTCTTCCTTTAGATGTATTAATGTTTGCTTTATAGGTTTCATTGCTCCCATGTTGAGTGCGTATATACTTGCAATAGTTACAATCTATTTGTGAATTGACTCCTTTATTACTATATAATGACCTTCCTTGTTTCTTTTTACAGGTTTGACTTAAAATTTGATTTTAGTTAATGTTAGTATAGCCACCCTGCTTTCTTTTGGTTTCCATTTACATGGAACCTATTTGTTTATCCCTATGCTGTGCTATGGTCTGCATGGTAGTGCCCCTTCAAAATTTGTATGTTACATCCTCATCACTATGGTGATAGTATCAGAAAGTGAGTCCTTTTTAGGTGATTAGGTCATGAGGATTCCACCCTCAGAGACTGGATTAGTCTTTTTATAAAGAAGAGTCATGGAACTCCCCTGCCCTTTCCACATTGTAAGGACAGAGTGGTAAGGCACCATAGCGGGAAGGCACCAGTAAACAGGGAGCAAGCCCTTACAAGACATCAAATCAGTTGGCATCTTAAGCTTGAAAATCTCAGCCTCTAAAACTGTGTGAAATAAATTTCTAGTTTTTATAAATTAGCCAGTTTATGGTAATTTCTTAAAGTGGCCCAAATGTACTAAAACAATTTAGGAATAAATGTATATTCCTAAGTGTTAACACTGCTGTCAACATAACTTGCTAATTATAACAAATGTCCTTGAGGTTTTTGAAATCTGGCTTTCCTCAACTCAAGTAATTTATCTAAATCAGGATCACTAACAAGGGGACAGCCTAAGTATATAAGCCACCTGATTTTACACAATAAGATGTAATAAGGTAGCATTAAATCATATTTGTGTTGTATTTTTGGTATCTTTACTTTTCTTTTTTTTTTTTTTTTTTTTTGAGACGGAGTCTCGCTCTGTCACCCAGACTGGAGTGCAGTGGCCGGATCTCAGCTCACTGCAAGCTCTGCCTCCCGGGTTCATGCCATTCTCCTGCCTCAGCCTCCCAAGTAGCTGGGACTACAGGCACCCGCCACCATACCCGGCTAATTTTTTGTGTGTGTTTTTAGTAGAGACGGGGTTTCACCGTGTTAGCCAGGATGGTCTCGATCTCCTGACCTCGTGATCCACCCGCCTCCGCCTCCCAAAGTGCTGGGATTACAGGCGTGAGCCACCGCGCCCGGCCTCTTTACTTTTCATATAATGGCTTCACCTCCTTTATGAGTTTAAAATGTTCCTAGTCAAAAATGATTTTACCTAACTAGTGCTGATTAAAATGAATGAATATAAAAACTACATTTCAGAACCTTATTATTGAAATTTCCAAAACTCAAAACTCTTCTACTCCAAATATAGTTGAGGCTATTTGATGTTAAGATCATTACCGATGACATCTTTATCATTCTCAACATGCACGGCCTTGCTTGTTAGACTCATTATTTTAAAATAAATTGTGCTTTTGTTTCAAAACTGATATATGTTAAAAGTAGAAAATTCAGAGAATGCTGATATATACAAAGGAATTAAACCATAACTTTTACCCCTACTATCTCTAAACACACACACACACACACACACACATATGTATATACACACACACACATATATATATATACACACACACACACACGTTTATCTATAGTTTTAAATTTACTGGCAATATTTTTTCTAAAACATTAATTCACGGCAAAAGTATTGTGTTTCCGTGTTTGCAGGTGAGTGCACACAAGTATGTTATAACTGATACTATATTTTTATTTTTTGTATGTTTATGTCATAATATTCATATACCCAATTACATTTTAATTCCTCTTTATGATTAGTTTGCATTATTATGTGTGCTAGATTGACATCTGATAGAAGTATCTACATTTCATCAGTTTTGGTGAATTTATGTATTGATAAATAGTAATTACTTTTATTTTATTTCCAACATGAGTTGAGACTTGACTTGGTTTTTACCTCTTTGTAAAGTGATATAATTTGGAAATGAGAGACAATGATATGTTTTCCATTTACTGTAAAATAATGAGCCTCAGAAGCTATGAAGGAAGCTTTGAGAGATTTAAGAGTGATGAACAGAAATAAAGTCGGAAAAATTGCATCTAATTTCTTGCCACAAAAATTTTATGAACTAGACACAACAGTTAGTTTTCCAAGTTTTAATATGGTGCTTTAAAGATGAGAGCCACCGGTCTCAGATTATAATTACATTTACACAAATTAACCCGAAAATGTACTAATGAATAAAAAGGAGTAAAACAATACTTAAAAAATGAAATTGAGAACTGATTTAATACTAAAGTTCTGAATAAAGGTGTGCATTTTATGATTGATAATGGCTTTTTACACAAGTTGGATACTCCAGTTTCCCATCCTGACATGTTGTTCGCAACGGGTGAGAGTTTGATGAAAGATGATATCCATATCTACACCTAAATTCAACTGGTTCACCTGTTCTCGAATAAAGTTTCTCTTCGGCTTTCCATTTCAATGTTATGTTATATTTTTCCATAATTTCTGGGGATATAACACATGCATCTGAAAATAGAAAACAGTAAACATAAAACATTAAGTAGTATGCAAATCTTCATAGACTTTCAGGTTTTCAAGTAGTCAGGATGGTTGAGGAATTATTTCTCAAAATACTATCCAAACTGACTATGTTAAAACATCATATTGATTTAAATAAAGTTAAAATGGTAATCGATGTGAAAATGAAGTTCTGTGTTTAATGCTTGAGAATTAGAGGTGTGTTATCAAAGATTCATTACATCAGTTGTCATTTTAGGATCCCTGCATTTTAGAACTTATCATTGATGCTTTTGTTTAATTAAGATATTGGTCAAAGAGTACAAACTTTCTGCTATAATATGAATAAGAACTTGGAATCAAACACAGAGATCTAGTGATATTTATAGCTAATAATATTGTATTGTTTATTTGAAAATTGGTAAGAAAGCAGATTTTAAATGTCCTCACCACAAACACACACACACACATACGCACACACCCACCTGCACCCAATGGCAAGCATAGGTGATGAATAATGTGCTAATTAATTTGACTGTAGTTATCACTGTAGTATAAATATAGCAAAACAGCATATTGTCAAACATGAAAATATATTTTTATATGTCAACAAAATGCTTTAAAATAAAATATAAATATAATAAGAAAAATTATTTTTATTTATTTTTATTATACTTTAAGTTCTAGGTTACATGTGCACAATGGGCAGATTTGTTACATATGTAAACATGTGCCATGTTGGTGTGTTGCACTCATTAACTCGTCATTTACATTAGGTATATCTCCTAATGCTATCCCTCCCCACTTCCCCCACCCCAGGACAGGCCCCAGTGTGTGATGTTTCCCATCCTGTGTCCAAGTGTTCTCATTGTTCAATTTCCACCTATGAGTGAGAACATGCGGTGTTTGGTTTTCTGTTCTTGTGATAGCTTGCTGAGAATGACGTTTTCCAGCTGCATCCAAGACCCTACAAAGGACATGAACTCATCCTTTTTATGGCTGCATGGTATTCCATGGTGTACATGTGCCACATTTTCTTTTTTTTTTCTTTTTGAGACTGAGTCTCGCTCTGTCGCCCAGGCTGGAGTGCAGTGGAGGGATCTCAGCTCCCTGCAAGCTCCGCCTCCCGGGTTTGCGCCATTCTCCTGCCTCAGCCTCCTGAGTAGCTGGGACTGCAGGCGCCCGCCACTTCGCCCAGCTAGTTTTTTGTATTTTTTTAGTAGAGATGGGGTTTCACCGTGTTAGCCAGGATGGTCTCGATCTCCTGACCTCGTGATCCACCCGTTCCAGCCTCCCAAAATGCTGGGATTACAGGCTTGAGCCACCTTGCCCAGCCCCACATTTTCTTAATCCAGTCTGTCATTGATGGACATTTGGGTTGGTTCCAAGTGTTTGCTATTGTGAATAGTGCCCCAATAAACATACGTGTGCATGTGTCTTTATAGCAGCATGATTTATAATCCTTTGGGTATATACCCAGTAATGGGATGGCTGGGTCAAATAGTATTTCTAGTTCTAGATGTTTGAGTAATTGCCACACTGTCTTCCATAATGGTTGAACTAGTTTACAGTCCCACCAACACTGTAAAAGTGTTCCTATTTCTCTGCATCCTCTCCAGCACCTGTTGCTTCCTGACTTTTTAATAATCGCCATTCTAACTGGTGTGAGGTGGTATCTCATTGTGGATTTGATTTGCATTTCTCTGATGGTGAGTGATGATGATCATTTTTTCATGTGTCTGTAGGCTGCATAAATGTCTTCTTTTGAGAAGTGTCTGTTCCTATTCTTTGCCCACTTTTTGATGAGGTTGGTTGTTTTTTTCTCATAAATTTTTTGAGTTATTTGTAGGTTCTGCATATTAGCCCTTTCTCAGATGAGTAGATTGCAAAAATTTTCTCCCATTCTGTAGGTTGCCTGTTGACTCTGATGGTAGTTTCCTTTGCTGTGCAGAGGCTTTTCAGTTTAATTAGATCCAATTTGTCAATTTTGACTTTTCTTGCCATTGCTTTTGGTGTTTTAAACATGAAATCCCTACCCATGCCTATGTGCTGATTGGTGTTGCCCAGGTTCTCTTCTAGGGTTTTTATGGCTTTGATCTGTCAATTTTGACTTTTCTTGCCATTGCTTTTGGTGTTTTAAACATGAAATCCCTACCCATGCCTATGTGCTGATTGGTGTTGCCCAGGTTTTCTTCTAGGGTTTTTATGGCTTTGATCTAACACTTAAGTCTCTAATTCATCTTGAATTAATTTTTGTACAAGGTGTAAGGAAGGGATCCAGTTTCATCTTTCTACATATGGCTAGCCAGTTTTCCTAGCACCATTAATTAAATAGGGAATCCTTTCACTATTTCTTGTTTTTATCAGGTTTGTCAAAGAACAGATGGTTGTAGATGTGTGGTATTATTTCTGAGGCCTCTGTTCTGTTCCATTCTATATCTCTGTTTTGGTGTCAGTTCCATGATGTTTTGGTTACTGTAGCCTTGTAGTATAGTTTGAAATCAGGTAGCGTGATGCCTCCAGCTTTGTTTTTTTGGCTTAGGATTGTCTTGGCAATGCAGGCTCTTTTTTGGTTCCATGTGAACTTTAAAGTAGTTATTTCTAGTTCTGTGAGAAGAAAGTCATTGGTAGCTTAATGGGGATGGTATTGAATCTATAAATTACCTTGGGCGGTATGGCCATTTTCACGATATTGATTCTTCTTATCTGCGAGCATGGCATGTTCTTCCATTTGTTTGTGTCCTCTTTTATTCCATTGAGCAGTGGTTTGTAGCTCTCATTGAAGAGGTCCTTCACATCCCTTGTAAGTTGGATTCCTAGGTATTTCATTCTCTTTGAAGCCATTGTGAATGGGAGTTCACTCATGATTTGGCTCTCTGTTTGTCTGTTATTCGTGTATAAGAATGCTTGCAATTTTTGCACCTTCATTTTGTATCCTGAGACTTTGCTGAAGTTGCTTAACAGCTTTAGGAGATTTTGGGCTGAGACGATGGGGTTTTCAAAATATACAATCATGTCATCTGCAAATGGGGACAATTTGACTTCCTCTTTTCCTAATCTAATACCCTTTATTTCTTTCTCCTGCCTGATTGCCCTGGCCAGAAATTCCAACATTATATTGAATAGGAGTGGTGAGAGAGGGCATCACTGTCTTGTGCCCGTTTTCAAAGTGAATGCTTCCAGTTTTTGCCCATTTGGTATGATATTGGCTGTGGGTTTGTCATAAGTAGCTCTTATTATTTTGAGATATGTTCCATCAATACGGAATTTATTGAGAGTTTTTAGCATGAAGGGCTGTTGAATTTTGTCAAAGGCGTTTTCTGTATCTCTTGAGATAATCATGTGGTTTTTGTCTTTGGTTCTGTTTATATGCTGGATTGCATTCATTGATTTGAGTATATTGAACCAGCCTTGCCTCCCAGAGATGAAGCCCACTTGATCATGGTGAATAAGCTTTTTGATGTGCTGCTGGATTCGGTTTGCCAGTATTTTACTGAGGATTTTTGCATAGATGTTCATCAGGGATATTGGTCTAAAATTCTCTTTTTTTGTTGTGTTTTTGCCAGGCTTTGATAACAGGATGATGTTAGCTTCATAAAATGAGTTGACAAGGACTCCCTCTTTTTCTATTGATTAGAATAGTTTCAGAGAATGGTACCAGTTCCTCCTTGTACCTCTGGTGGAATTCAGTTGTGAATCCCTCTCGTCCTGAACTTTTCTTGGTTGGTAGGCTATTAATTATTGCCTCAATTTCAGAGCCTGTTATTGATCCATCCAGGGATTCAACTACTTCCTGGTTTAGTCTTGGAAGGGTGTATGTGTCCAGGAATTTTTCCATTTCTTCTAGGTTTTCTAGTTTATTTTTACAGAGGTGTTTAGAGTATTTTTCAGATAATAGTTTCTATTTCTGTGGGGTTGTGGGTCATATCCCCTTTATCATTTTTTATTGTGTCTATTGGATTCTTCTCTCTTTTCTTCTTTATTAGTCTTGCTAGCAGTCTATCCATTGTATTTCTCTTTTCAGAAAACCAGATCCTGGATTCATTGAGTTTTTGAAGGGCTTTTTGTGTCTCTCTCTCCTTCAGTTCTGCTCTGATCTTAGTTATATCTTGCCTTCTCCTAGCTTTCCAATGTGTTTGCTCTTGCTTCTCTAGTTCTTTTAATTATAATGTTAGGATGTCAATTTGAAATCTTTCCCGCTTTCCTCTGTGGGCATTTAGTGCTATAAATTTCCCACTACACACTGCTTTAAATGTGTCCCAGAGATTCTGGTATGTTGTATCTTTGTTCTCATTGGTTTCAAAGAACATCTTTATTGCTACCTTCATTTCATTATGTATGCTGTAGTCATTCAGCAGCAGGTTGTTCAGTTTCCCTGTATTTGAGCAGTTTTGATTGTGTTTCTTAATTCTGAGTTCTAGTTTGATTGCACTGTGGTCTGAGAAACAGTTTGTTATAAATTCTGTTCATTTACATTTGCTGAGGAGTGCTTTACTTCCAACTATGTGGTCAATTTTGGAATGAGTGTGATGTGGTGCTGAGAAGAATGTATATTGTGTTGCTTTGGGGTGGAGAGTTCTGTAGATGTCTGTTAGGTCAGCTTGGTGCAGAGTTCAGTTCAATTCCCAGATATCTTTGTTAACTTTCTGCCTCATTGATCTGTCTAATGTTGACAGTAGGGTGTTAAAGTCTCCCATTATTTTGTGGGAGTCTAAGTCTCTTTGTAAGTCTCTAAGGACTTGCTTTATGAATCTGGGTGCTCCTGTATTGGGTGCATATATATTTAGGATAGTTAGCTCTTCTTTTTGAACTGATTCCTTACCATTATGTAATGACCTTCTTTGTCTCTTTTCATCTTTGTTGCTTTAAATTCTGTGTTAATAGAGACTAAGATTGCAACCCCTGCTTTTTTTGTTTTCTATTTGCTTGGTAGATCTTCCTCCCTCCCTTTATTTTGAGCCTATGTGTGTCTCTGCATGTGAGATGGGTCTCCTGAATACAGTAAACTGATGCATCTTGACTCTTTATCCAATTTGCCAGTCTGCGTCTTTTAATTGGAGCATTTAGTCCATTTACATTTAAGGTTCATATTGTTTTTTTTTTTTAAGGGTTTATTTTATTTTATTTTATTTTATTTATTAATTTATTTATTATTATTATACTTTAAGTTGTAGGGTACATGTGCATAACGTGCAGGTTTGTTACATATGTATACTTGTGCCATGGTGGTCTGCTGCACCCATCAACTCGTCATTTACATCAGGTATAACTCCCAATGCAATCCCTCCCCCCTCCCCCCTCCCCATGATAGGCCCCGGTGTGTGATGTTCCCCTTCCTGAGTCCAAGTGATCTCATTGTTCAGTTCCCACCTATGAGTGAGAACAT
>NC_037668.1:169002923-169071286 GCF_003255815.1 Theropithecus gelada
ACAAATGGTCAAAATACAATTTCTTATCCAACATACTCTTCTTACAATGAGAACACTAATTTTAAAATTAAACACTGGAAAATAGGTGAGTGTCTTCCACATACAGAGGAATCACTAATGAATAACTCTCAGGGTCCACATGTCACTAAAATGTTCTGTTGTCCTTTGCTTTGCAGTACCTAACTTAATTCTTTCAGGATGTTTGAAAACAAACCAGTGTGTCTGGACCACATTCCACTGTCTGTATTTTTATGTGTTTAGAGAAACAGACTGATTTTCAGAACTCACAATAGATCATACTGAGTACAAAAGTTTCAGTGTATTCTTGATTTTTAAATATTTTTAAAGTTGTGTTTTAGGGTATCTTTATTTTAAGGTACAATACATTCATACATATATAAAATATATAATATATATATATATTATATATATACACAGACAGTGGAATGTGGTCCAGACACACTGGTTTGTTTTCAAACATCCTGAAAGAATTAAGTTAGGTACTGCAAAGCAAAGGACAACAGAACATTTTAGTGACATGTGGACCCTGAGAGTTATTCATTAGTGATTCCTCTGTATGTGGAAGATACTCACCTATTTTCCAATATATATATTATATATATATATAAATTTCTGCTTTGTTGGAAGAATATAACTCAAGTCCACACATGTTCTCTCATTGACTTCTTCTGTTTATTCTTTATTTTACATTATTATACTTGCTGTGTTTTAAGATACCGCTCATTAAAATAAGAGAATCGTGGAGAGAATAACATCAGCAAAACAGCAGTGTAGGAGTTCTCCAGCTTCTCTCCCTCCTACAGAAACTTAGTAGCAACCACCCAGAGCCAAGATTACCACCCTGAATATCCCAGAACTTAGGAGTGAAGCTATAATATAGCAAACAGTTCAAAATAAGAGCTACAAAATTGGTTAAAGAATATGCAATTTAAAAAGTTGTAAGTTGTAACTTCAAAAATTCAAAATATGTGCCAAAGTAGAGTAAAAATGTAGAGTTTTTTTTTTCTTTTAAAAAGTGAATCACAAGTTGTTATCATGGTAAAATAAGCTGTTATAAATATAAGAATTTTGTGGGCCTCAGAATAACCACAGCACAAAGCCCTAATAATAACACTCCAAGTAAAAAGAGAAGAGTCAAACAACACTAATAGAAAAAATCATTTAACCAGGAAAGAGTGAAGAAGATAGGAAGAAAAAAAAAACTGCCTAATGACTAGAAAATAATTACAAAATGGCAATAGTTAATCTTTATCTATCAGTAATTACCTTGAATGTCAATGGATTGAATTATTCAATTAAAAGACAGACTCGGTTAGTGGATTTAAAAAGCAAAACCACTCAACTCTATTCTTGCTGCAAGAGACACACGATACCTCTAAGGACTCATAGTATGAAAGTGAAAGGAGAGAAACAGATATTCCATGCTGTTGGAAAAGAAAAGCAGGAGCAGAAATATGTAAATCAGATAAAATGGACTTGAACTAAAAACAGAAAAAAAAACAATGAAAGTCATTATATAATGATAAAGACATCAAATCAGCACATGCACATGAGAATTGTAAACATACATATATATACTCAACATTAGAGCACATATATATATATATATATATAAAGCACATATTAATAGCTCTAAAGAGAGAGAGAGTGCAATACAATAATAGTAGGAGTTTTCAACTCCTCACATTCAGCAATGGAAAGATACTTCCCACAGAAAATCAACAAAATGACACTGGATTTTAAGAACATTGTAGACCAAATAGATCTAGCAGGTATTTTTGGAATATTTAATTTGACTGCTGAAGAGCACATTCTCCTTAACTGCACATAGAATATTCTCCAGAATAGATCATCAGATAGGTCATAAAACAAGTTGTAACAAATTGAAAAAAATAGGAATTATGTCAAGAATCTTTTCTGATCATAATGGTACACAGCTAGTAATAACAAGAAAACTTGGAAACTTTACAAACACTTGGAAATTAAACAACATGTTCATTTAAAACCAATGGCTCAATGAAGACAGTAAGAAAAAAACAAAAATTGTAAAGTTTTAGAGACAAATGACAATGGAAACACAACATACCATAATAGATGAGATACAGCAAAACCGGTTCGAATAGGAAAATTTATAGCAATAAATGCCTTATCAAAAAGAAGAAAGCTCTCAAATAAATAACAAACTTTGCACCTTAAGAAGCTAGAAATATAAGAATAACATTATTAAAAACAATTTGAAAATAAATAATAAATGTCAGAGCAGAAACAAACAACACAGAGACTAAATGTAAGTTAAAAAAAAATCAGTAAAGCAAAGATTTAAAAAAAACAAAATTGACAAACCTTTTATTAGACTAAGAAAAATAAGAGAGAAGATCCAAATAAGTAAAATCAGAGAGGAAAAAGGAGACATTACATCTGGTTCTACAGAAACACAAAGGATTATATATAACTATAAGGAAAAATTGCTTACCAATAAATTGGTATACCTGGAAGAAATGGATACATTTTTGGACACACACAACATATCAAGATTGAATTAAGAATAAATAGAAATCTAAATAGACAAATAATGAGTAAGTTGATTAAATCAGTAATAAACTTCACCCATCAAAAAAGCCCAAAATCTGTTATCATCACCGCTGAATTCTACCAAACATTAAAAAAAAACTGATAGTAATTTTTCTCAAACTATGCTAAAAGTAAAGATAATGAAATTTTTCCAACTCTTTGTAGCATGCCAGCATTGCCCTGGTACCAAAACCAAACAAGGAAACAACACAAAAAGAAAACTACAGGCTGATGTCCCTGTTGAACAGAGGTGTTAAAATTCGTAATAAAATACAAAAAGAAGTTAATTTCTGTTTGTTGGTTTGTTTGTTTTTGAGATAGGGTCTCTCTCTGTCAGCCTGATTGGAATGGAGGGGCACAATCCTGGCTGGCTCTATGCTCGATCTCTTGGGCTCAAGCAATCCTCTCACCTCACCCTCCGGAGTAGCTGGGACTATAAGCCTGTGTCAGCAGACCCAGCTAATGTTTGTATTTTTTGTAGAGATGAAGTTTTGCCATGTTACCTAGGCTGGTCTCAAACTCCTGGCTTGAAGCAATCGGCTCTCCTCAGCTTCCCAAAGCGCTGGGATTACAGGCATGAGACACCGTGCCTAGCCTGGAAAACAGAACCATAGCACATTAAAAAGGTCATTCGGCACAATCAAGTGGAACTCATCTCAAGGAAGCAAAGATGGGTCAACATATGCAAATCAATAGATGTTACATATCGAAATTACAGAATGAACAAAATTATAAGATCATTTCAACAGAGACACTAAAAGCTTTTGAGAAAATTTGACATTTCTTCATGACAAAGACTCTCAACAAATTAGGCAGAGCAGAGCCAGATGGTGGAATAGAACGTGACACTAACCGTTCCCCTTCAAAGACACCAATTTAACAACTATCTACACGGAAAAAACACCTTAATAAAACAAACAAAAAAATATCAGGTTAGCACTCAAGGTACATGTTTGTAACTTCATATCCCTAAAGAGACAAGGAAGAGATAGATAAGACAGTCTTGAATCATTGACACTACCCTTTCCCCTCTATCCACACTTGCAGCTGTGTCATGGTGTACAAAGCCTCGCTCTAGGCACTGAAAGAGGGAGAACACAGCAATTGTGAGGCATTGAACAAAGTGCTGTGCTGTTAGAGCAGAAAGGAAAACCAGACCAAACTCAGCTAACACCTGCCCATGGAGGGAGCATTTAAACCAATGCTAGCCATGATGTAATTGCTGATTGCATGGATCTGAAATCGAATTCCCACAAGTCTTGCCACCTGGGACTACCTACTCTGTCTCTGAGTAAACTAGCAAGACAATCTAGGACATAAGGATTACAACACGCATATGAGTCCTAGTACTGAACTAGGCTCAGAACAGTGGATTGGGGGAAGACACATGATATTCAAAGACACCACCTGTACCAACTGGGCTAGCCGAAGGAGTCTTGGCAAAACCCAGCCCCTAATCCCAGGCTTCACAGTTCACAGCTCCAATAAAACCCCCTCTTTCTGCTTGAGGAGGGCAGAGAGAAGAATGGGGAAGACTTTGGATATCAGATCAGCCACAGCAGGATAGGGCAACAGTCAAAGTAATGAGGCCCCTGCTGCTAGCCAACATTTCTTGACATACCCTGAGGCAAGAGGGAACTCACTGCCTGGAAGGAAATGATGCAGTCATGGCAGCATTCATCCAGGCTAACTGAAGACCCCTTGTCTCTGAATAACCTGCAGTGATACTCAGATACTACATTGTGGACCTTAGGTGAGCCTCTGAGACTTGCTGGCTTCTGGTACCAATGTGGCCACAGGGGGTATAGAACTAGCTGGGCTCCCGGTGTCCCCAGTTCCAGGACTTGACTGGTGGATGGCATTAGTAAACATACCCTGGACCAGATGGGAGTCCAGTGCCCAGAAGGGTGAACCCTAGGCCAGCCAGCATTCACGACAAACTGACTTAGGAGCACCTAAACCTTAAGGGGACATCAGCAGTTGTCTGGCAGTACTCCTGATAGCCTGGAGTGGTGTTAGACCATGGGGTTAGGCTCCTCTGCCTTTGGAAAGGGGAGGGAACAGTGAGAAGGACTCCAATTGGCAATATGACTGCCAGCCCAGCTGCAGTACCATTGAACATCAGGCAGACATCTAAGGATTTTGAATCTGGTCCCTGACTCACAGATTATATCTCTAAGCCACCCTGGTCCAGGGGCCGTCATCACCCTGAATTCTCTCAGATTTTGTACAAGACCATTAATACCGTACATCTAGAAGTCTGCGAGAACCACAGCATTATTAAGCTTCGGGCACCCTGTAAAGAAGATACAGCTTAGGTCACGACATCCAAGTCCTTTCAAACACGTGGAACGTTTGCCAAGAAGGATGGATAAAATTAAGCCCAGGCAGTGAAGAAAAGAATAAATACCTAACTCTTCAGTGCCCAGACACTGAAGAACATCTGCTAGCATTAATGCCATCCAAAAAAACATGACCTCACTAAATGAACTAAATAAAACACCAGGGAACAATCCTAGAGAAACTGAGCTATGTGATCTTTCAAACAAAGAATTCGAAATAGTTTTGTTGAAGAAACTCAAAGAAAATCAAGATAACACAGAGGAGGAATTCTGAATTCTATCAGATAAATTGAACAAAGAGATTGAAATAATTTTTAAAAATCAAGCAGAGATTCTGGAGCTGAACCATGCAGTTGACAATCTGAAGAAGATATTAGACATGCCATTTTTTAATAGCAGAATAGATCAAGCGGAAGAAAGAATTGTTGAGCTTGAAGACAAGCTATGTGAAAATACACAGTCAGAGGAGACAAAATATAAAGAATTAAAAACAATGAACTATGGTTACAGGATCTAATAAATAATCTCCAAAAAGCAAGTCTATATGTATTTATCTTAAGGAAGAAGTATGGAACAAGATAGGAGTAGAAAGCTTATTCAAATGGATAATCACAAAGAACTTCCCAAACCTAGAGAATGATATCTATATCAAGTGCAGAAGGTTATAGAACACCAAGCAGATTTAACCCAAAGAAGACTACCTCAACACATTTAATTATCGAATTCTCTAACTTCAAGGAGAAAGGGACTATTCTAAAGTCAGTAAGAAAAAAGAAATAAATAACACAAAATGAAGCACCAATGCATCTGGCAGCAGGCTTTTGAGAGGAAACCTTATGGGCCAGGATGGAGTGACATGACACATGCTGACAGGAAAAATCCTTTCATCCTAGAATAAAATATCTGGTGAAAATATCCCTCAAATATAAAGAAGAAATAAAGATATTCTCAGATAAGTAAAAGGTGAAGGATTTTATTACACCAGACTTGTCCTACGAGAAATGTTAAAGGGAATATTTCAATAAAAAAATTCATGAACAATAAATAATCACCTGAAGACACAAATCTCACTGCTAATAGTAAGTACATAGAAAAATACAGAATATTAAAACACTGAAACTGGGTTGTGTAAGCTACCATTATCCTAAGTAGAAAGACTAAATAATGAACTAATGAAACATAATAACTACAGCTTTTCAAGACATAGTTGGTACAAAAAGATAAAAAAAGAAACTACAAAAAGTTTGAAAGCAGAAGGAAAAATTAAGGTGGAGAGTTTTTAATGAGACTTCTTTTGGCTTGTTTGTTCATGCAAACAGTGTTAAGTTGTTTTCTGGTTCAAAGAACAGGTTATAAAATAGTATTTGCAGTCCTTATGGTAAGTTGAAGCCAAAAATTAAAGAATATGGAAATTAAAGCATATGCCCCTGAATGCCCAGTGGAACAATGAAGAAATTAAGATGAAATTAATATAATTTGTGTAACAAATGATAATAGAAACACAAAGCCTATGGGATATAGCAAAATTAGTACCAAGAGAAAAGTTTATAGTTATAAGTGACTACATAAAAAAGAAAGGAAAAACTTGAAATAAACCATTTGTTAATGTTTATTAATGTTAACATGTTAAAGAACCAAAGATTCATGTCAAAGAACTAGAAAAGGAAGGGCAATCCAAACCCAAAATTATTAGAAGAAAATAAATAATAAAGATCAGAGCAGAAAAACTTGAAATTGAAATGAATGAAATACAAAGATCAACGAAGAATAAGTTTTTTTTGAAATATTAAACATACTGATAAACCTTTATCCAGACTAAGAGAAAAAGAGTGAAGATTCAAAAAATAAATTCAGAAATGAAAAAGGAAACATTACATCTGATAGTGCAGAAATTCAAAGAATCATTATTGCCCACTATGTGCAATGATATTCCAATAAATTGGAAAATCTAGAAGAAATAGACAAATTCCTAGATACATAAGACCTGCTAAGATTGGACCAGAAAGAAGTATAAAACCTGAGCAGACCAACTATTAATACAAGTAATGAGATCAACGCCAGAATAAAAAGTCTCATAGTAAAGAAAAGCTCAGGACATATTGGTTTCACTGTTGAATTCTCCCTAACATTTAAGGAAGAACTAGTACCAATTCTACTCTAACTATTTGGAAAAATAGAGGAAGAGGAGGAACAAATACTTGCAATATGAGGCTAATATTACCCTGATAAGAAAATCAGACAAAGACACATTAAAAAAAGAATACTACAGGTCAATATCTCTGATACATGTAATTGCAAAAATTCTCAACAAAACAATAGCAAACAAATTTAACAACATACTAGAAAGATCATTCAACATGACCAAATGGGATTTATCCTTGAGATGCAAAGATGGCTCAACATACACAACTCAATCAATGTGATACATCATATCAACACAATGAAGGATATAAACCACATGATTATTTCAATTGATTCTGAAAAGGCATTTGACAAAATTCAAAATCCTTCATGATAAAACACTAAAGAAAACTGAAGATAGAAGGAACACACCCAAACATAATTAAAGCTGCATTTGACAGACACACAGCTACTATCATACTGAATGGAGAAAGACTGAAGTCATTTCCGCAAAGTACTGGAACATGACAAGGATGCCCACTGTCACCACTGTTATTCCACATAATACTGGAAGTCCTGGCTATAGCAATTAGACAAGAGAGCGACATAAACGTATCCAAATTGAAAAGAAAGAAGCCAAATTATGTTTGTTTGCAGATGGTATAACTTTTTTTTTAACCTAAGGTAATCACCAGAAAACTATTTGAACTGATGAACAAATCCAGTAAAGGTGCAAGATATAATATCAACATAAAAATTCACTAGCATTTCTATATGTCGGTGGCATCTGAAAAAAATCTGAAAAAAATCCAAAAGGTAATCCCATTTACAATAATCACAGATAAAAATAAATAATTAGACATTAACTTAACCAACTAAGTCAAAGATCTCTACAAGGAAAACAGTAAAACACTAAAAATAGAAGTTGAAGAGGACGCCAAAAATAAAAAGATATTTCATGATCATGGATTGGAAGAATCAATATTGTTATAATGTCCATACTAATCAAAGAAATCTACGGATTCAAGCAATCACTATGAAAATATCAGGGACATTCTTCACAGCAATAGAGAAAAACAATCCTAAAATTTGTGTGGTACCACAAAAGCGAAAGATACCCAAAATAGCTAAAACTATCCTAAGTAACAAAAACAAAACTGAAGGAATAACATTACCTGACTTCAAATTATACTACAGAGTTACAGTAACTACAACAGCATAGTACTGGCATAAAAACAGACACACAGGCCAATAGAACAGAATAACGAACATGGAAACAAAATCACACATCTACAGTGAATGCATTTTTGACAAAGATACGCTGGGGAAAACATGGTCTCTTCAATTAATGGTTCTGGGAAAACTGGATTTATTTATTATTATTTATGTATTATTATTTATTTATTATTATTCATTTTAGAATGAATCTAGACCCCTATGTCTCATCATATCCAAAAATCAAATCAAAATGGATAAAGACTTAAGTCTAATACCTCAAACTATGAAACTTCTACCAGAAAACCATGGGGAAAATCTCAAGGACTTTTCTCTGGCCAAAAATTTCTTGAGCGATAACCCACAAGCACAGGCAAGAAAGCAGAAATGGACAAATGAGATCCCATCAAGTTAAAAATCTTCTGCACAGCAAAGGACACAATGAACAAAGAGAAGAGATAACTCACTGAGTGGGACAAAATATTGCAAACTACCCATCTGACAAGGGATTAATAACCAGAATAATTAAAGAGCTCAAACAACTCTATCAGAAATCATCTAATAATCAGATCAAAAAAGGGCAAAAGATCTGAATATAGATTTCTTAAAAGGATATATTCAAATGGAAAACAGGCATGTGAAAAGAAGATCAACATAATTGATCATTAGAGAAATGCAAATCAAAACTACAGTGAGATATCATCTCACTCCAGTTAAAATGGTTGATATCCAAAAGAGAGCAAATAACAGATGCTAATGAGGATGTGGAGAATAGGGAACTCTTGTACACTGTCGGTGGGAATGCAAATTAGTACAACAACTATGGAGAACTGTTAGGAGGTTTCTTAGAAAACTAAAAATTGAGCTACCTTATGATCTGGCAATCCTAATGCTGTGTATACACCAGCAGTGAATGGAAATCAGTACATGGAAGTGATATCTGCATGCCTATGATTGTTGCCTCTCTGAATACAATAACTATGAATTGGAAGCTACCTAAGTGTCCATCAGAAGATGAAGGAATAAATAAAATGTGGTACGCATACATAATGGAGTACTATTTAGCCATAATAAAGAAAGAGATCCAGTCTTTTGCAACAATGTGGATGGAATTGGAGATCATTATGTTAAGTGAAAAAAGCCAGGCACAGAAAAACAAACCTCACATGTTCTCACTTATTTGTGGCATCTAAAAATCAAAACAATTGAACTCATGGACATAGAAAGTTGAAGGATGGTTACCAGAGACTGTGAAGGGTGGTATAGGGCTAGAGGGGAAGTGGGGATGGTCAATGTGTACCAAGAAAAAAAAAATAGAAAAAATAAATAAGCCCATCTATTTGATAGCACAATCGGTTGACTATGGTCAATGATAACTTACTTGTACATTTTAAAATAACTTATAGAGTATTATTGGATTGTTGGAATTTCAAGGATAAATGCTGGAGGGAATGTACACCCCATTCTCCATGATGTGCTTATTTCACATTGTATGCCTGTGTCAAAACATTGCAAGGACTCCATGAATACATACACCTACTGCACATCTACGTTGTACACATAAAAATTTACAAATATAAGTTTAGAAGAAAAGTACCTCAATACCATAAATAGCATATATGAGAAACCCATTGGTAACTTTTATATTCCATGGCTATCACCATAATGTGTTATTGGCATTGCCCAGAGTAGAATAGACATTACTAGATATGTAAAGAAGCAGAAAATATGGCTCATATTTAGGAGAAAAAGATCTATAAATAGTGCTAAAGACAAATCGTATAATAAATACAGTAAAATTAGCAAAACCTCTTCCACAACTTTAAAATAACTCAGAAACATAAGTTAAAGAATCTTCAGGAAAATATATATGTCAATGGTGAAGACAGGTGGAATTTTAGTTGGATAATGACATTTGGCCAAGTATAAAATGTTAATGAAAACATTTTCAGTTATAATGAAATTTTCCTCTATCTCTAATTAGTCTTTGTAAAAGCTTTATAAAAGCATTGTAATTTTCAAAACTATGGTTGCTATTTTAAACACAGTTGTTTTTGAAACTCCATAAAAAAGAGAAGGAAATATTTTTGAAAATAATTTTATTTTTCCAAGTGTTCCAACTTTTTGAAACAGCTGTGATTGGTCAGAAATGTGGATTATAATAAACTTTAAAATGTAGCACAAGGTGTTTTCAAAGTTCTTTGCATAAAATATAATCAGAAATTACTGACCAAGGACCTTAGTGAAGAACACCAGGAATCCACTAACATTGTTAAGTGTGCTATTAAGAAAAAAAGAGTAAGTCCCTTCATTAATTACTTTTTAAAGTATAATATAGCAAAAAACCTTGACTATCGAAAATGACAAAAATGACACAGAAAAGTAAGTAGTTTCCTCAGCGTATTTTTAGGAGGTTATATGACTGTATATATTATTTGATACTATTTTAATTTTTTCAATATTCAGTGAATACAAAGTGAAATACCCAAACTGAAACATGCGTCAGACTTTTATCTTTTTTGTACATAAAATTTTTCTTATGGAATAAATTTAGATTTACATAAAATTTGTAAAGCGTATTCAGATAAGGTATTTATCAATCTTAAAATCAATAAAATAAAGATTAATTACATGAATGTGAAATGAACTTATATTTTGTAAGATAAGCATATTTACAACGAATGTTTAACTCCTCTTTCTGTAGTAGTCAGAAAGGCTAGGCCTAAATATATTAAATAGAATATACCTACTCACAGCAATATTGAAATATGCAATATTATCGCTGTTATTGTCATTAAGTGAGGTCACCATGCTGTGCAATAGATAGTACAATGTATTCCTCTAGTCTAATTGAAACTTTACACCCTTTGACCAACACCTCCCTAGAACCACCCCCAATCCCTTCAGCCTCTGGTAACCACCACTCCACTCTCACCTTCTGTAAATTTGAGTTTTTTAGATTCCAAATATCAGTAAGATCATGCAGGATTTGTCTTTGTGTTGAGTTTATTTTAGTTAGCATAATATCTTCTAGATTCATCCACATTTTCGCTATTGACAGAATTGTCTTCTTTTTGGTTTGTATATTATTCTACTGTGTATATATACCTCATTTTCAAT
Source organism: Theropithecus gelada (assembly GCF_003255815.1). Lineage (NCBI taxonomy): Eukaryota > Metazoa > Chordata > Mammalia > Primates > Cercopithecidae > Theropithecus > Theropithecus gelada. The sequence continues at coordinate 169,014,314 of NC_037668.1, forward strand.
TTTTGTAAACATTTCCATTTATTTTTTATTGGTGAATACAATCGCATAAATTTTTATATAAAACGTATTGTGTTGAAATATGTATACATTAATGGTTAAATCAAGTTAATAAATATATGCTCAGTAGTTTTCAAGAATACAGTATATTATTATTAACTATAGTTACCATATTTTACAACAGATATTTTTATTTATTTCTCCTATCTAACTGAAATTTTTAACCTTTTGACCATCGTCTCTCCACCCTCATTCCCACCCTTGTCCTGGTAATCACCATTCTACTATTTTTCTGAGTCCAACTTTTTTGGTTTCCACGTTTAAGTGTGATTGTGTGGTTTTATCTGTCCTATTTCACTGAACTTAGTGTCCTCCAGTTTATTCTGTGTTCTTGAAAATACAGGATTTCCTTTTGTCAAGGCTGAATAGTATTACATGGTGTATATAGACCACATTTTCTTTATCTATTCATCTGTAATGGATACTTAAGTTGATTCTATATTTTGCCTATTATAAATAATGCTGTAACGAACATGGGAATGCAGATAACTCTTTGACATACTGATTCCATTTTCTTTGTACATACATTCAGTAGTGGGATTGCTGGATTGATCATATGTTCTGTTTTCATTTTTCGACCAGCTGCATACTATTTTCCATAATGGCTGTACTAATTTGCATTTCCACCAACAATGTGCAAGTGTGCCCTTTTTTCCACATGTTTGATAGCACTTTTTTTTTTTGTATTGTTGATAATAATACTTGTTAGCCATTTGTACGTCTTCTTTTGAGAAATGTCTATTCAGGTTCATTGCCTATTTTTAAATTGGTTAATTCCTTTTTATTAGCCATTGAGTTGAGTTTTTTATGTATTTTGAATATTAACCCTTTATCAGATATATGACTCGCAAATATTTTTCCACCTTATGAGTTTTCTCTTCACTCTGGACATTGTTTAATTTGCTGTGCAGAAGCTTTTTAGTTTGATGTAATACAATGTGTGTATTTTTCCTTTGGTTGCCGATGCTTGAGGATTCGATCCAAGAAATCATAGACCAGACCAATGTCATGTATTTTTTTCTCCTTTATTTTCCTCTAGCAGTTTTATAGTTTCAGGCTTTACATCTCAGTCTTACATATATTCTGAGTACAAAGTTTTATGTAGTGTGAAACAAGGGATCAATTTCATTCTTCTGTATGTGAGTATCCGATTTTCCTGGCAAGATGTATTGCAGAGACTATTATTTTCCCATTGTGTGTTCTTGTCATCTTTATTGAAAATATATTGAATTTTATTCTGTTTTATTGGTGGATATGTCTTGTTTGATGCCAATGTCATGCGACCTTGCTTATGATAGCATTATACCATAAATCAAAATTTAGAAATGTAACGCCTCCAGCTTTGTTCTTTTTGATCAAAATTATTTTGACCTTCAGGATATTTTGTCATTTCATACATATTTTCAAACTGTTTTTCATTTTTCTGTAAAAAATGACATTAGAATTTTGATGGAGACTGCATTGAATCCTTACATCTTTTTGTGTAATATGAACATTTTAAACACATTAAATCTTGCAGTCCATGAGCATGGGCTATTTTTCTGTTTATGTGTGTCTTCTTCAATTTAGTTCATCAATATTTTATTGTTTAAAATATATAGATTTTTGAGATCCTTGGTTAAATTTACTCCTAATTATATTTTTTGATATTATCAGAAAAGGAATATATTTTAAAATTTCTTTTTCAGACAGTTTATTGTTAGTTTATAAGAAAGAAAAAAGAAGCAAAATCTAAGACTGAAGAAAACAAATGAAAATTAATATACAACTCTATGGATCTGGTAATAGGGTGAACCAGAGGTAAGAAGTATTTTAAGTCATTTTTGAAAAGAAGATTCACACTCAGAGTCAACTACCTAGGGGCAAAATAAACACAAAGAAATTTTAATTTTCACTTAGTAGTTTAACTAGTAATATCAATGTTTCATTACAATTTTGACATTTTCACAAATCAGTCAGTAAAGACAAATAAGACAAGAATATATTTAATGAGTATAACCATACAGTTAGAATAAATAAGATCTAGTGACTACAGTCACTAGTCACTGTATAGTCACCTATACAGGGTGACTATAGTCAAAAGTAATTTATTGTACATTTTAAAATAAACGGTATAATTGGATTGTTTGTAACACAAAGAAAGGATAAATGCTAGAGATGATGAGTACCTTATTTACCCTGATGTGATTATTAAACACTGTAGGCCTGTATCAAAATATTTTATGTACCTCATACAGATACAGACGTTCCATATATTCACAAATATGAAAAAACATATATAATAAAGTGGTTTTCACAGATTTATTATTAAATTTGAATTGTAAAATCCAGTGAGAACTACAAACTTTTATATTTTATTTATGTTTCAAAGATTTTACCACCAAAAATCCCTGAAAATAATTATATTTCCAAAGTATTGAACATTCCCATCTATCACCAATACTTCATGGTTCTTGAGTTCTAAATTTTATTCTGCTTTAAAAATAATCAGACTTTTTGGAAATATGTAAGATTCTGAATGTTGGGCAGAGGAAATATAAGGTGAACTTAGAACATGTTATGCTGGAATAAAACAAGAGAATTGCTAAAATGAAATTAGGACACATGAGAAGCAACGAGGAGCCAGTTTCCAGAGATACCCAGTAGCCAAATTTGGGATAATTTGAGTTTTAAATGGAATAAATACTGTATTTATTTTAAACAGATTGAATAAATCAAAATACACAGCTCCCAGGTGACACAACAAACAAAAAATCTTTTCTTATTTTATAAAAAGAAGTATTTATATTTCAAAACCTGGAAGTAATATTTTGGTCCATTAACTTCCATTTTTATTGATTAATGTAATCAATTTTTTCTCCTCTATAAAAGCATCATTGGCAAATATAAATTTTTATATTGATGTTATACAACATATTATTTTGATATATATAGCATTTTAAAATGATTATAATGAAGCTAATCAAATATCCAATATCTCACCTAGTTACCTTTTGTGTGTATGAATGACATCAGAACACTTAAGAACTATTGTCTTTGTAATTTCAAGTATATAATATATTATTAATAACTATAGTCACCATGCTTTACACCAGGTCTCCAGAACTTATTCGTCTTACGACTTACATCCCCTGACTGACATCTCTCCATTTCTCCCACTGTGCAACCCCTGCTAACTACACTTCTACTCTCTGTTTCTATGGGCTCAGGTGTTTTTTAGATTCCACATATAAATGACATCATGCAGCATTTGTCTTTCTGTGTCTGGTTTACCTCACTTAATATCTGCCATGTTTGTCAATGTCGTGAAAAAAGGTAGATTTGCCTTCTTTTTAAAGGCACAATTTAATGTGTTGCACTGTATACATGCACCACATTTTCTTTATTTAATCATCTTTGACAGAAACATAAGTTGTTCCCATATCATAGCTATTGTGAACAATCCCGCAAAACACGTAAGAGTGGAGATATTTCTTTGACATACTGATTTCATTTTCTTTGTTTATACACCCAGAAGTGGAATTGCTGAATCATACGATAGTTCTATGTTTAATATTTTGAGGAACCTCCATAGAGTTTTCTACAGTAGCTCTAACAATCTGCATTCCCACCCATAATGTAAAAGTTTTTCCTTTTTTCCACATCCTAAGCAACATTTGTCATGGAGCACCAGTGAAATTATTGAAAAATTTAAGGGGAAGACACACCAAAAGAACTCAGCAGTTGACAAAGAGATAACTAATTTTAGGCAGAGACAAGGCAATGTTAAGAATGAAGCCCACTAGGATTTTTATGGTATTAGACTAACATTTAAGTCTCTAATCCATCTTGAATTAATTTTTGTATAAGGAGTAAGGAAAGGATCCAGTTTCAGCTTTCTACTAGAGGAAAATCTAGGTAGTACCATTCAGGACATAGGCATGGGCAAAGACTTCATGTCTAAAACACCAAAAGCAACGGCAGCAAAAGCCAAAATTGACAAATGGGATCTAATTAAACTAAAGAGCTTCTGCACAGCAAAGGAAACTACCATCAGAGTGAACAGGCAACCTACAGAATGGGAGAAAATTTTTGCAATCTACTCATCTGACAAAGGGCTAATATCCAGAACCTACAAAGAACTCAAACAAATTCACAAGAAAAAAACAAACAACCCCATCAAAAAGTGGGCAAAGGATATGAACAGACATTTCTCAAAAGAAGACATTCATACAGCCAACAGACACATGAAAAAATGCTTATCATCACTGGCCATCAGAGAAATGCAAATCAAAACCACAATGAGATACCATCTCACACCAGTTAGAATGGCGATCATTAAAAAGTCAGGAAACAACAGGTGCTGGAGAGGATGTGGAGAAATAGGAACACTTTTACACTGTTGGTGGGATTGTAAACTAGTTCAACCATTATGGAAAACAGTTTGGCGATTCCTCAAGGATCTAGAACTAGATGTACCATATGACCCAGCCGTCCCATTACTGGGTATATACCCAAAGGATTATAAATCATGCTGCTATAAAGACACATGCACACGTATGTTCATTGCGGCACTATTCACAGTAGCAAAGACTTGGAATCAACCCAAATGTCCATCAGTGACAGACTGGATTAAGAAAATGTGGCACATATACACCATGGAATACTATGCAGCCATAAAAAAGGATGAGTTCCTGTCCTTTGTAGGGACATGGATGCAGCTGGAAACCATCATTCTTAGCAAACTATCACAAGAACAGAAAACCAAACACCGCATGTTCTCACTCATAGGTGGGAACTGAACAATGAGATCACTTGGACTCAGGAAGGGGAACATCACACACCGGGGTCTATCACGGGGAGGGGGGAGGGGGGAGGGATTGCATTGGGAGTTATACCTGATGTAAATGACGAGTTGATGGGTGCTGACGAGTTGATGGCTGCAGCACACCAACATGGCACAAGTATACATATGTAACAAACCTGCACGTTATGCACATGAACCCTAGAACTCAAAGTATAATGAAAAAAAAAAAAAAAAGAATGAAGCCCACAGCGGCAGACTAGCCACACTAATTTGTGAGAAAAAAATAATTTTGCTCAGACCTGGATTAAAGAGGACTGATGATTAAGAGCAGAATCAATCGTCAACACCATAATTAGTTCACCTTGCAAATTCTGATGTAAAAAATAATGTTAAAGCAAAATTTTCATTCAACGAGAGCCAGGACCATTACACCCAGATGAGGTGTAGTAGACAAGAGAATAGTGTTTTTTCTTTCTTGAGAGGGAATCTTACTCTGTTGCCCAGGCTGGAGTGTTGTGGAGCAATCTTAGTTCACTGGAAGCTCTGGCTTTCAGGTTCCCGCCATTCTCCTGCTTCAGCCTCTCCAGTAGCTGGGACTTCAGGCGCCAGCCACCTAGCCCGGATAATTTTTTTATTTTTAGTAGAGAGAGGATTTCACCGTGTTAGCCAGGATGGTCTCAATCTCCTGACCTCGTGATCCACCCTCTTCGGCCTCCCAAAGTGCTGGGATTACAGGCATGAGCCAGGGCACCCGGCCAACAAGAGAACAGTTTTTAATGGAAAGTGTATTAAACAAGTGGGAACAAGAACCTGAAACATTTCTTCAAAGATTTGTAACAAGAGTTGAAACATGGGTTTATCAGTATGATCCTGAATACAAAGCATAATCAAAGCAATGGCACAGCAAAGGTGGAAGTGGTCCAATGAAAACAAAAGCAGAACAGTCAGGAGAAAACATCACAGCAACAGTCTGTGAGATGGCCAAGGCATTTCACTAGTTGAGTTTCTGAAACGCCAAAGAGTATCATACACTTCTTAAGATAATGTTTTGAGAAAGTTTTCAAAGCTTTAGCAGAAAAATGCCCAGGAAAACTTCAGACAGCCCTCCTCTACTAGAACAATGCTCCTGCCCATTCCTCTCATCAAACAAAAACAATTTTGTGAGAATTTGTATGGGAAATCACTGAGCATTCCTATATTACAGTCCTGATTTGCCTCCTCCTGACTTCTTTTTTCTGCCTAATTTTAAAAAATCTTACAAAGGGTACCCATCATTTCAGTTAATTACGTAAAAAAGACTCCTTAACATGGATGGCTATTTTCCCAGAACTATCCATTTTTTAGGGATGGACTAAATGGCTTGTATCACTGTTTACAAAAGTGTGTTGAACTTGGTGGAACTTATGTTAAGAAATAAACTGTATTTTTAAAATTTTCTTATTTTAATTCAAATTTCCATGAATATTTTCAAGTGCCTTTATATATGCATAAGTTTATTTAGGAGCTTTTAATTCTGTCTATGTATCTTTTTAGTGTCAGGACTAAACTGTTCTGATTATTATAGATTTGTAGTGTAATTTGAAACCAGAGAGCATGATAGTATGCTGTCTCTAGCTTTTTTCTCTTGTAAGGCTGCTTTAGCTATTTGGTGTCTCTTGTTCTATATTAATTTTAATTTTTTTTTCTGTTTCTGTGAAAGATGTGTTTAGAATATTGACAATATTGCATGGAATCTGGAGGTTTAAGTATTGAAGACAATTTTATAATATTGATTCTTTTGATCCTTGAAGACAGGACATCTTTTCATTTATTTGTGTTTTCTTCAATTTCTTTCATCAATATTTTCTAGTTTTCAGAGTACAGGACTCTCATCTCCTTGTTTTGATTTAGTCTCAAGTATTTTATTATTTTTGATGCTATTGTAAATTTTATCTTTTTTTCAATTTCTTATTTCAATAGTTTGCTGTTAGTGTATAGAAATGTAACTGGCTCTGTCTGTAGATTTTGTACACTGCAACTTTACTGAATCGGTTATTAGTTTTAGCAAGGCTTGGTGAAGTGTTTGGGTTTTCTGTGTATATATAATGAGATCATGTCATCTGCAAACAGAGACAACTGTCTTCTTATCCAATTTCCAGGCCTAATAGCTCTAGCCAGAATTTCCAGCACTATGTTGAACAGAAATAGTGTGAGTGAGCGTCTTCTTTTTTTTTTTTTTTCTTGATCATAGAGAAAAATGTTCCAACTTTTCACTCTTGAGTGTAATGTTAAACGTGAGCTTGTGATATATAGCCTTTATTGTCTTGGGGTAATTTCTTTTCTGCCTAATTTGTTGAGACTTTTTGTCATGAAAGGGTGTTGATTTTTGTTAAATGCCTTTTCTTTATCTATTGAGATGAATATACAACTTCTGTATTTCATTCTTTTAGTTTGGTGTGGAACAGTAATTGATTGGTGTATGTGTACTATTTTTACATCCCAGATATGCATCCCCTTTCATTATGGTGAATGACTCTTTTAGTGTGTTGTGTTCACTTTGCAAGTGTTTTGTTGAGCATTTTTGCCTCTATATTCATGAAGAATATTGACCTATAATTTTTTTGTTGTGTCCATGTGTGGCTTTGGTGTCAGTGTGATTTTGACCTCATATAATAAAACTGAGAGTTCACTCTTAAATTTCTTGACAGAATTTGAGAAGGATTAGTGTTGATTCTTTAAATGTTTGCTAGGATTCCATCCATCGTGAAGCACTAGCTTTTTTCTTTTTTTCTTTTTTTTTCGGTGAGACGGAGATTTACTCTTGTTGCCCACGCTGGAGTGCAAAGGTGCGATCTCGGCTCACTGCATCCTCCGCCTCCCAGGTTCAAGTGATTCTCCTGCCTCAGCCTCCCGAGTAGCTGGGATTACAGGCATGTGCCACCACATCCAGCTAATTTTGTATTTTTAGTAGAGACGGGGTTTTACCGTGTTGCCCAGGCTGATCTCGGACTCCTGACCTCAAGTGATCCACCCGCATCGGCCTCCCAAAGTGCTGGGATTACAGGTGTGAGCCACTGCTCCTGGCTACTTTTCTTTTCTTAGAGACGGATGCTCACTGTTGCCCAGGCAGGAGTACAGTGGTGCAATGACAGCTCCCTGGAGCCTTAAACTCCAGGGCTCAGGTCATTCTCCCACCTCAGCTTCTCAAGTAGCTGGAACTACAGGTGTGGCTACCATGCCTGGCTTTTTTTATTATTATTATTATACTTTAAGTTCAAGGGTACATGTGAACAACATGCAGGTTTGTTACATACGTATACATGTGCCATGTTGGTGTACTGCACCTATTAACTCATCATTTACATTAGGAATATCTCCTAATGCTATCCCTCCCCCCCTCACAAGAGGACCCCTTGTGTGATGCTCCCCTTCCTGTGTCCCAGTGATCTCATTGTTCAATTCCCACCTATGAGTGAGAATATGCGGTATTTGGTTTTTTGTTCTTGCGATAGTTTGCTGAGAATGATGGTTTCCAGGTGCATCCATGTCCCTACAAAGAATGTGAACTCATCCTTTTTTATGCTGCATAATATTCCATGGTGTATATGTGCCACATTTTCTTAATCCAGTCTGTCACTGATGGACATTTGGGTTGATTCCAAGTCTTTGCTATTGTGAATAGTGCTGCAATAAACATATGTGTGCATGTGTCTTTATAGCAGCATGACTTATAATTCTTTGGGTATATCCCCAGTAATGGGATGGCTGGGACAAATGGTGTTTCTAGTTCTAGATCCTTGAGGAATCTACACACTCTCTTCCACAGTGGCTGAACTAGTTTACAGTCTCACCAACAGTGTAAAAGTGTTCTGATTTCTCCACATTCTCTACAGCACCTGTTGTTTCCTGATTTTTTTAATGATTAACATTCTAACTGGTGTGAGATGATATCTCATTGTGGTTTTGATTTGCAGATAGCTGTAGGTGTGTGGTATTATTTCTGAGGGTTCTGTTCTGTTCCATTGGTCTATATCTTTGTTTTGGTACCAGCACCATGCTATTTTGGTTACTGTAGCTTTGTAGTATAGTTTGAAGTCAGGTAGCATGATGCCTCCATCTTTGTTCTTTTGGCTTAGGATTTTCTTGGCAATGTGGGGTCGTTTTTGGTTCCATATGAACTTTAAAGCAGTTTTTTCCAGTTCTGTGAAGAAAGTCATTGATAGCTTAATGGGGATGGCATGGAATCTATAAATTACCTTGGGCAGTATGGTCATATTCACAATATTGATTCTTCCTATCCATGAGCATTGTTTTTCCATTTGTTTGTGTTCTCTTTTATTTCACTGAGCAGTGGTTTGTAGTTTTCCTTGAAGAGGTCCTTCACATACCTTGTAAGTTAGATTCCTAGGTATTTCATTCTCTTTGAAGCAACTGTGAATGGGAGTTCATTCATGATTTGGCTCTCTGTTTGTCTGTTATTGATGTATAAGAATGCTTGTGATTTTTCCACGTTGATTTTGTATCCTGAGACTTTGCTGAAGTTGCTTATCAGCTTAAGGAGATTTTGGGATGAGACAATAGGGTTTTCTAAATATACGATCATGTCATCTGCAAACAGGGACAATTTGACTTCTTCTTTTCCTAATTAAATACCCTTGATTTCTTTCTCTTGCCTGATTGCCCTAGCCAGAACTTCCAACACTATGTTGAATAGGAGTGGTGAGAGAGGGCATCCCTGTCTTGTGCCAGTTTTCAAACGGAATGCTTCCAGTTTTTTCCCATTCAGTATGATATTGGCTGTGGGTTTGTCATAAATAGCTCTTATTATTTTGAGATGCATTCCATCAATACCAAATTTATTGAGAATTTTTAGCATGAAGAACTGTTGAATTTTGTCAAAGGCCTTTTCTGCATCTATTGAGATAATAGTGTGGTTTTTGTCTTTGGTTCTGTTTATATGCTGGATTATGTTTATTGATTTGCATATGTTGAACCAGCCTTGCATCCCACGGATGAAACCCACTTGATCATGGTGGACAAGCTTTTTGATGTGCTGCTGGATTTGGTTTTCCAGTATTTTATTAAGGATATTTGCATCGGTGTTCATTAGGGATATTGGTCTAAAATTCCCTTTTTTTTGTTGTATCTCTGTCAGGCTTTCCTATCAGGATGATGTTGGCCTCGTAAAACGAGTTAGGGAGGATTCCCTCTTTTTCTATTGATTGGAAGAGTTTCAGAAGGAATGGTACCAACTACTCCTTGTACCTCTGGTAGAATTCAGCTGTGAATCCATCTGGTCCTGGACTTTTATTGGTTTGTAGGCTATCAATTATTGCCTCAATTTCAGAGTCTGCTCTTGGTCAATTCAGGGATTCAACTTCTTCCTGGTTTAGTCTTGGGAGAGTGTAAGTGTCTAGGAAATTATCCATTTCTTCTAGGTTTTCTAGTTTATTTGTGTAGAGGTGTTTATACTATTCTCTGATGGTAGTTTGTATTTCTGTGGAGTCAGTGGTGATATACCCTTTATCACTTTTTATTGCATCTATTTGATTCTTCTCTCTTTTCTTCTTTATTAGTCTTGCTAGCAGTCTATCCATTTTGTTGCTCTTTTCAAAAAACCACCTCCTGTATTCATTAATTTTTTGAAGGGTTATTTGTGTCTCTATCTCCTTCAGTTCTGCTGTGATCTTAATTATTTCTTGCCTTCTGCTAGCTTTTGAATGTGTTTGCTCTTGCTTCTCTAGTTCTTTTAATTGTGATGTTAGGGTGTCAATTTTAGATCCTTCCTGCTTTCTCTTGTGGGCATTTAGTGCTATAAATTTCCCTCTACACACTGCTTTAAATGTGTCCCAGAGATTCTGGTATGTTGTATCTTTGTTCTCATTGGTTTCAAAGAACATCTTTATTTCTGCTTTCATTTCATTATGTACCCAGTAGTCATTCAGGAGCAGGTTGTTCAGTTTCCATGTAGTTGAGCAGTTTTGATTGAGTTTCTTGGTCCTGAGTTCTAGTTTGATTGCACTGTAGTCTGAGAGACAGTTTGTTATAAATTCTGTTCTTTTACATTTGCTGAGGAGTGCTTTACTTCCAACTATGTGGTCAATTTTGGAATAAGTACGATGTGGTGCTGACAAGAATGTATATTGTGTTGATTTGGGGTGGAGAGTTCTGTAGATATCTATTAGGTCTGCTTGGTTCAGAGCTGAGTTCAATTCCTGTGTATCCTTGTTAACTTTCTGTCTTGTTGATCTGTCTAATGTTGACAGTAGGGTGTTAAAGTCTCCCATTATCATTGTATGGGAGTCTAAGTCTCTTCGTAGGTCTCTAAGGACTTGCTTTATGAATCTGGGTGCTCATGTATTGGGTGCATATATATTTAGGATTGTTAGCTCTTCCTGATGAATTGATCCCTTTACCATTATGTAATGGCTTTCTTTGTCACTTTTGATCTTTGAAGTTTTAAAGTCTATTTTATCAGAAACTAGGATTGCAACCCCTGCCTTTTTGTTTTCCATTTGCTTGCTTCCTCCATCCGTTTATTTTGAGCCTATGTCTGTCTCTGCATGTGAGATGGGTCTCCTGAATACAGCAGACTGATGGGTCTTGACTCTTTATCCAACTTTCCAATCTGTGTCTTTTAACTGGACAATTTAGTCCATTTACATTTAAGGTTAATATTGTTATGTGTGAACTTGATCCTGTCATTATGATATTAGTTGGTTATTTTGCTCTCTAGTTGATGCAGTTTCTTCCTAGCATTGATGGACTTTATATTTTGACATGTTTTTGCAATGGCTGGTCCCTGTTGTTCCTTTCCATGTTTAGTGCTTCCTTCAGGAACTCTTGTAGGGCAGGCCTGATGGTGACAAAATCTCTAAGCATTTTCTTGTCTGTAAAGGATTTTATTTCTCCTTTACTTATGAAACTTGGTTTGGGTGGATATGACACTCTGGGTTGAAAATTCTTTTCTTTAAGAATGTTGAATATTGGCCCGCACTCTCTTCTGGCTTGTAGAGTTTCTGCCGAGAGATCTGCTGTTAGTCTGATGGGCTTCCCTTTGTGTATAACCCGACCTTTCTCTCTGGCTGCCCTTAACATTTTTTCCTCCATTTCAACTTTGGTGAATCTAACAATTATGTGTCTTGGAGTTGCTCTTATTGAGGAGTATCTTTGTGGTGTTCTCTGTATTTCCTGAATTTGAATGTTGGCCTGCCTTAATAGGTTGGGGAAGTTCTCCCGGATAATATCCTGCAGAATGTTTTCCAACTTGGTTCCATTTTCCCCGTCACTTTCAGGCACACCAATCAGATGTAGATTTGGTCTTTTCACATAATCTCACATTTCTTGGAGGCTTTGGTCATTTCTTTTTACTCTTTTTTCTATACACTTCTCTTCTCACTTCATTTCATCCATTTGATCTTCAATTGCTGATACTCTTTCTTCCAGTTGATCGAGTTGGTTCCTAAAGCTTGTGCATTTGTTATGTAGTTCTCGTGTTTTGGTTTTCATCTCTATCAGTTCTTTTAAGGTCTTCTCTGCATTGATTATTCTAGTTATCCATTCATCCATTCTTTTTTCAAGGTTTTTAGTTTCTTTCACTGGTTCCATAGTTCCTCCTTTAGCTCTGAGAAGTTTGATTGACTGAAGCCTTCTTCTCTCAACTTGTCAAAGTCATTCTCCATCCAGCGTTGTTCTGTTGCTGGTGATGAGCTGCATTCATTTGGAGGGGGGAATGTGCTGTGATTTTTTGAATTTCCAGCTTTTCTGCACTGCTTTTTCCCCATCTTTGTCGTTTTATCTGCCTTTGGTCTTTGATGATGGTGACGTATTGATGGGGTTTTGGTGTGGGTGTCCTTTCTGTTTGTTAGTTTTCCTTCTAACAGTCAGGACCCTCGGCTGTAGGTCTGTTGGAGTTTGCTTGAGGCCCACTCCAAACCCTGTTTGCCTGGGTATCAACAGTGAGGCTGCAGAAGATAGAATATTGCTGAACAGCGAGTGTTGCTGTCTGATTCTTGCTCTGGAAGCTTCATCTCAGAGGTGTATCCCGCTGTGTGAGGTGTGAGGTGTTGGTCTGCACCTAGTGAGGGATGTCTCCCAGTTAGGCTATTCAGGGGTTAGGGACCCACTTGAGTAGGCAGTCTGTCTGTTCTCAGATCTCAACCTCCATGGTGGGAGATCCACTGCTCTCTTCAATGCTGTCAGACAGGGAAATTTACCTCTGCTGAGGTTTCTGCTGCTTTTTGTTTAGCTCTGCCCTGTCCCCAGAGGAGGAATCTACAGAGGCAGGCCATCCTCCTTGAGCTGTGGTGGGCTCCACCCAATTCGAGCTTCCTGGAGGCACCCCACCCCCAACCTCGCTGCCACCTTGCAGTTAGATCTCAGACTGCTGTGCTAGCAATGAGGGAGGCTCCGTGAGCATGGGACTCTCTGGGCCAGGTGTGGGATATAATCTCTTGGTGTGCCATTTGCTAAGACCCTAGGTAAAGCGCAGTATTCGTGTGGGAGTTACCTGATTTTCCAGGTGTGTGTCTCAATTTCCTTTGGCTAGGAAAAGGAATTCCCTTCCTCTTTGTGCTTCCCAAGTGAGGTGATGCCTCACCCTGCTTCAGCTCTCACTGGTTGTGCTGAAGCCACAGACCAGTGCCAACTGTCTGACATACCCCAGTGAGATGAACCCGGTACCTCAGTTGAAAATGCAGAAATCACCCGTCTTCTGTGTTGCTCATGCTGGGAGCTGGAGGCTGGAGCTGTTCCTATTTGGCCATCTTGGATGCGCCACCTCGGTAATTTCTTATAGTGACCCAAATGTCCGAAAACAATTTAGGAATAAATGTATATTCTTAAGTGTTAACATTACTGTCAACATTACTTGCTAATTATAACAAATGTCCTTTAGATTTTTGAAAAATGGCTTTCCTCAACTCAAGTAATTTATCTAAATCAAGATCACTAACAAGGGGACAGCCTAAGTATACTATGTATATAAGCCACCTGATTTTATACAATAAGAAGTAATAAGGTAACATTAAATCATATTTGTGTTGTATTATTGATATCTTTATTTTGCAAATAATGGCTTCACCTCCTTTATGAGTTTAAAATATTCCTAGACAAAAATGAATTTACTTAACTAGTGCTGATTAAAATGAATGAATATAAAAACTACATTTCAGATCCTTATTATTGAAATTTCCAAAGCTCTTCTACTCCAAAAATAGTTAAGAGGCTATTTGATGTTAAGATCATTACTGATGACATCTTTATCATTCTCAACATGCACAGCCTTCCTTGTTAGACTCATTATTTTAAAATAAATTGTGCTTTTGTTTCAAAAGTGATATATGTGAAAGGTAGAAAAATCAGAGAATGCTGATATATACAAACGAATTAAACCATAACTTTTATCCCTACTATCTCTAAACACACACACACACACACACACACATATATATACACACACACATTTATCTATAGTTTTGAATTTCCTGGCAATATTTTTTCTATAAACATTAATTCAGGGCAAAAGTATTGTGTTTCTGCGTTTGCAGGTGAGTGCGCCGAAGTGAGTATGTTATAACTGATACTATATTTTTATTTTTTGTAAGTTTATGTTGTAATATTCATATACCCAATTACATTTTAATTCCTCTTTATTGATTAGTCTGCATTATTATGTGTGCTAGATTGACATCTTATAGAAGTATCTACATTTCATCAGTTTTGGTGTATTTATGTATTGATGTTCACTTTTGGTGCATTTATGTATTGATAAATAACAATTACTTATATCTTATTACCAACATGAGTTGAGACTTGACTTGGTTTTTACCTCTTTGTAAAGTGATATAATTTGGAAATCAGAGACAACGATATGTTTTCCGTTTACTGTGAAACAATGAGCCTCAGAAGCTATGAAGGAAGCTTTGAGAGATTTAAGAGTGATGAACAGAAATAAAGTCTGAAAAATTGCATCTAATTTCTTGCCATAAAAATTTTATGAACTAGACACAATAGTTAGTATTCCAAGTCTCAATATGGTGCTTTAAAGATGAGGGCCACCGGTCTCAGATTATAATTACATTTACACAAATTAACCCAAAAATGTACTAATGAATAAAAAGGAGTAAAACAATACTTAAAAAATGAAATTGAGAACTGATTTAATACTAAAGTTCTGAATAAAGGTGTGCATTTTATGATCGATAAAGTCTTTTTACACAAGTTGGATACTCCAGTTTCCCATCCTGACATGTTGTTCGCAATGGGTGAGAGTTTGATGGAAGATAATATCCAGATCTACACACAAATTCAGCTGGTTCACCTGTTCTCAAATAAAGTTTCTGTTCGGCTTTCCATTTAACTATTATGTTTTGTTTTTCCATAATTTCTGGGGATATAACACATGCACCTGAAAATAGAAAGCAGTAAACATAAAACATTAAGTAGTATGCAAATCTTCATAGACTTTCAGGTTTTCAACTAGTCAGGATGGTTGAGGAATTATTTCTCAAAATACTATCCAAACTGACTATGTAAAAACATCATATTGATTTAAATAAAGTTAAAATGGTAATCGATATGAAAATGCGGTTCTGTGTTTAATGTTTGAGAATTAGAGGTGTATTATCAATGATTCATTACATCAGTTGTCATTTTAGGATCCCTGCATTTTAGAACTTATCATTGCTGCTTTTGTTTGATTAAGATATTGGTCAAAGAGTACAAACTTTCTGCTATAATATGAATAAGAACTTGGAATCAAACACAGAGATCTAGTGATATTTATAGCTAATAATATTGTATTGTTTATTTGAAAATTGGTAAGAAAGCAGATTTTAAATGTCCTCCCCACAAACACCCACACACATATGCACACACCCATCTACACCCAATGGCAAGCATAGGTGATGAAGAATGTGCTAATTAATTTGACTGTGGTTATCATTGTAGTATAAATATAGCAAAACAGCATAAGTCAAACATGAAAATATATTTTTATATGTCAACTAAATGCTTTAAAATAAAATATAATGAGAAAAATTACTTTTATTTACTTATTTATTTTTACTATACTTTAATTTCTAGTGTACATGTGCACAACGGGCAGGTTTGTTACATAAGTATACATGTGCCATGTTGGTGTGTTGAACCCAGTAACTTTTCATTTACGTTAGGTATATCTCCTAATGCAATCTCTCCCCACTTGCCCCACCCCACAACAGGCCCCAATGTATGATGTTATTCATCTTGGGTCCAAGCATTCTCATTCTTCAATTCCCACCTATGAGTGAGAACATGTGATGTTTGCTTTTCCGTTCTTGTGATAGTTTGCTGAGAATGACGGTTTCCAGCTGCATCCATGTCCCTACAAAGGACATGAATTCATCCTTTTTATGGCTGCATAGTATTTCATGGTGTATATGTGCCACATTTTCTTAACCCAGTCTATCATTGATGGACATTTGTGTTGGTTCCAAGTCTTTGCTACTGTGAATAGTGCCGCAATAAACATACATGTGCATATGTCTTTATAGCAGCATGATTTATAATCCTTTGGGTATATACCCAGTAATGGGATGGCTGGGTCAAATGGTATTTCTAGTTCTAGATCCTTGAGTAATTGTCACACTATCTTCGACAGTGGTTGAGCTAGTTTACAGTCCCACCAACAGTGTGAAAGTGTTCCTATTTCTCTACATCCTCTCCAGCACCTGTTGTTTCCTGACTTTTAATAAATCACCATTCTAACTGGTGTGAGATGGTATCTCATTGTGGATTTGATTTTCATTTCTCTGACGGCGAGTGATGATGAGCAATTTTTCATATGTCTGTAGGCTGCATAAATGTTTCCTTTTGAGAAGTGTCTGTTCATATTCTTTGCTCACTTTTTGATGGGATTGTTTGTTTTTCTCTTGTAAATTTGTTTGAGTTCTTTGTAGGTTCTGCATATTAGCCCTTTGCCAGATGAGTAGATTGCAAAAATTTTCTCCCATTCTGTAGGTTGCCTGTTCACTCTGATGGTAGTTTCCTTTGCTGTGCAGAAGCTCTTCAGTTTAATTAGATCTCATTTGTCAATTTTGGGTTTTGTTGCCATTGCTTTTGGTGTTTTACACATGAAGTCCCTCCCCTTGCCTATGTGCTGATTGGTGTTGCCTAGGTTTTCTTCTATGGTTTTCATAGCTTTGGTCTAACACTTAAGTCTCGAATCCATCTTGAATTAATTTTCATATAAAGTGTAAGGAAGGGATCCAGTTTCATCTTTCTACATATGGCTAGCCAGTTTTCCCAGCACCATTAATTAAATAGGGAATCCTTTCACCATTTATTGCTTTTGTCAGGTTTGTCAAAGATCAGATGATTGTAGATGTGTGGTATTAATTCTGAGACCTGTGTTCTGTTCCATTGGTCTATATCTCTGTTTTGGTATCAGTACCATGACGTTTTGGTTACTGTAGCCTTGCATTATAGTTTGAAGTCAGGTAGCGTGATGCCTCCAGCTTTGTTCTTTTGGCTTAGGATTTTCTTGGCAATGCAGGCTCTTTTTTGGTTCCATATGAACTTTAAAGTAATTATTTCCAATTCTGTGAGAAGAAAGTCATTGGTTTTTTTTTTTTTTTTTTCTTTTTTTTTTTTTTTTTTTTTTTTTGAGACAGAGTTTCACTCTTTTTGCCCAGGCTGGAGTGCAATGGCACGATCTCAGTTCACTGCAACCCCCGCCTTCTGGGTTCAAGTGATTCTCCTGCCTCAGCCTCTTGAGTAGCTGGGATTGCAGGCATGCGCCACCATGCCTGGCTAATTTTTGTATTTTTAGTAGAGATGGGTTTCTCCATGTTGGTCAGGCTGGTCTTGAACTCCCGACCTCAGGAGATCCACATGCCTTGGCCTCCCAAAGTGCTGGGATTACAGGTGTGAGCCACCGCACCCGGCCAGTCATTGGTATCTTAATGGGGATGGTATTGAATCTATAAATTACCTTGGGCAGTATGGCCATTTCACGATGTTGATTTTTCCTAACCACAAGCATGGGATCTTCTTCCATTTGTTTGTGTCCTCTTTTATTCCATTGAGCAGTGGTTTGTAGCACTCCTTGAAGAGGTCCTTCACATCTCTTGTAAGTTGGACTCCTAGGTATTTCATTCTATTTGAAGCAACTGTGAATGGGAGTTCACTCATGATTTGGCTCTCTGTTTGTCTGTTATTGATGTATAAGAATGCTTGTGATTTTTGCCCCTTCGTTTTGCATCCTGAGACTTTGCTGAAGTTGCTTATCAGCTTAAGGAGATTTTGGGCTGAGACGATGGGGTTTTCAAAATATACAATCATGTCATCTGCCAACAGGGACAATTTGACTTCCTCTTTTCCTAATCAAATACCCTTATAACTTTCTCCTGCCTGATTGCCCTGGCTGGAACTTCCAACACTATATTGAATAGGAGTGGTGAGAGAGGGCATCCCTGTCTCGTGCCCATTTTCAAAGGGAATGCTTCCAGTTTTTGCCTATTCCATATGATACTGGCTGTGGGTTTGTCATAAGTATCTCTTATTATTTTGAGATACGTTCCGTCAACACCAAATTTATTGAGAGTTTTTAGCATGATGGGCTGTTGAATTTTGTCAAAGGCATTTTCTGCATCTATTGAGATAATCATGTGGTTTTTTCTTTGGTTCCATTTATATGCTGGATTGCATTCATTGATTTGAGTATGTTGAACCAACCTTGCATCCCAAAGGTGAAGCCCACTTGATCATGGTGAATAAGCTTTTTGATGAGCTGTTGGATTCGGTTTGCCAGTATTTAACTGAGGATTTCTGCATTGATGTTCATCCGGGATATTGGTCTAAAATTCTCTTTTTTTGTTGTGTTTCTGCCAGGCTTTGGTATCAGGATGATGTTAGCCTCATGAAATGAATTGGCGAGGACTCCCTGTTTTTCTATTGATTAGAATAGTTTCAGAAGGAATGGTACCAGTTCCTCCTTGTACTTCTGGTGGAATTCGGCTGTGAATCCCTCTGGTCCTGGACTTTTTTTGGTTGGTAGGCTATTAATTATTGCCTCAATTTTAGAGCCTATTATTGATCCATTCAGGGATTCAACTACTTCCTGGTTTAGTCTTGGAAGGGTGTATGTGTCCAGGAATTTATCCATTTCTACTAGGTTTTCTATATTATTTGCATAGAGGTGTTTAGAGTATTCTCAGATGATAGTTTGTATTTCTGTGGGGTCGGTGGTGATATCACCTTTATCATTTTTTATTGCATCTATTTATTCTTCACTCTTTTCTTCTTTATTAGTCTTGATAGCGGTCTATCAGTTTTGTTGATCTTTCCAAAAAACCAGCTCCTGGATTCATTGAGTTTTTGAAGGGTTATTTGTGTCTCTATCTCCTTCAGTTCTGCTGTGATCTTAATTATTTCTTGCCTTCTGCTAGCTTTTGAATGTGTTTGCTCTTGCTTCTCTAGTTCTTTTAATTGTAATGTTATGGTGTCGATTTTATATCTTTCCTGCTTTCCTCTGTGGGCATTTAGGGCTTTAAA
Organism: Theropithecus gelada; assembly: GCF_003255815.1. NCBI lineage: Eukaryota > Metazoa > Chordata > Mammalia > Primates > Cercopithecidae > Theropithecus > Theropithecus gelada. The sequence continues at coordinate 169,033,671 of NC_037668.1, forward strand.
TTTCCCTCTACACACTGCTTTAAATGTATCCCAGAGATTCTGGTATGTTGTATCTTTGTTCTCATTGGTTTCAAAGAACATTTTTATTTCTGCTTCATTTCGTTACGTACCCTGTAGTCATTCAGCAGCAGATTGTTCAGTTTCCATGTAGTTGAGCAGTTTTGATTGAGTTTCTTAATCCTGAGTTCTAGTTTGATTGCACTGTGTTCTGAGAGACAGTTTGTTATAAATTCTGGTCATTTGCATTTGGTGACGAGTGCTTTACTTCCAACTATGTGGTCAGTTTTGGAATAAGTGTGATGTGGTGCTGAGAAAAATGTATATTGTGTTGATTTGGGGTGGAGAGTTCTGTAGATGTCTATTAGGTCCGCTTGTTGCAGAGCTCAGTTCAATTCCTGGATATCCTTGTTAACTTTCTTCCTCATTGATCTGTCTAATGTTGACAGTGGGATGTTAAAGTCTCCCATTATTATTGTGTGTGAGTCTAAGTCTCTTTGTAAGTCTCTAAGGACTTGCTTTATGAATCTGGGTGCTCATGTATTGGGTGCATATATATTTAGGATAGTTAGCTCTTCTTATTTAATTGATTCCTTTACAATTATGTAATGGCTTTCTTTGTCTCTTTTGATCTTTGATGGTTTAAAGTCTGCTTTATCAGAGACTAGGATTGCAACCCCTGCCTGTTTCTTCTATTTGCTTGGTAGATCTTCCTCCCTCCCTTTATTTTGAGCCTATGTGTATCTCTGCATGTGAGATGGGTCTTCTGAATACAGCAAACTGTTCAAACTGATGTGTCTTGACTCTTTATCCAATTTGCCAGTCTGTGCCATTAATTGGAGCATTTAGCCCATTTACATAAGGTTCATATTGTTATGTGTGAACTTGATCCTGTCATTGTGGTATTAGCTGGTTATTTTGCTCGTTAGTTGATGCAGTTTTTTCCTAGCATCGATGGTCTTTACATTTTAGCATGTTTTTTCAATGGCCGGTACCGATTGTTCCTTTCCATGTTTGGTGCTTCCTTCAGGAGCTCTTGTAGGGCAGGCCTGGTGGTGAAAACATCTCTAAACGTTTGCTTCTCTGTAAAGGATTTTATTTCTCCTTCACTTATGAAACTTAGTTGGGCTGGATATGGAATCCTGAGTTGAAAATTCTTTCCTTTAAGAATGTTGAATGTTGGCCCCCACTCACTTCTGGTTTGTAGAGTTTCTGCTGATAGATCTGCTGTTAGGCTGATGGGCTTCCCTTTGTGGGTAACCCGACCTTTCTCTCTCGCTGCCATTAACATGTTTTCCTTCATTTCAACTTTGGTGAATCTGACAATTATATGTGTTGGAGTTGCTTTTCTCAAGGATTATCTTAGTGACATTCTCTGTATTTCCTGAATTTGAATGTTGGCCTGCCCTGCTAGGTTGGGGAAGTTCTCCTGCATAATACCATACACAGTGTTTTCCAACTTGGTTCCATTCTCCCCGTCACTTTCAGGTACACCAATCAGAGGTAGATTCGGTCTTTTCACATAGTCCCTTATTTCTTGGAGGTTTTGTTCATTTCTTTTTACTCTTTTTTGTCTAAACTTCTCTTTATTTTTGTTTTTAATGAGATGGAGTCTCATTCTTTCTCACAGCCTGGAGGACAGTGGCACGATCTTGGTTCACTGAAAGCTCTGCCTCCTGTGTTCATACCATTTTCCTGCCTCAGACTACTGACTAGCTGAGACTACAGTTGTCCATCACCATACCCAGTTATTATTATTATTATTTTGTATTTTTAGTAGAGACGGAGTTTCACCATGTTAGCCAGGAGGGTCTCGATCTCCTGACCTCCTGATCTGCCCACCTCGGCCTCCCAAACTTCTGGGATTACAGACGTGAGCCACTGCGCCCAGCCTTAAAGAGAAAAATTTCTAAACTTTACTTTCTAACATAAATATTTGGTAGGCAAGCATTCAACAGAATGATTGTTCAATAATCTGTGATTATTTTGTTACAAAGAGTGAAATTTCAGACTCATCACATTGATTTTTCCTGGGTCCATGTGGATATTAAAGTACTTACGTAAGCATTTTGGTGGATCTGACCATTGTCCGTTTCTACATGTTATTCGCTTGTTACCCTCAAGTTGATACAACTTCTGGCATTGGTACTCAACTGATGAATCTGGAGCATATACTGACAATGGGAATGAAGTAGTGTCTCCATTGTCAATAGGTGGAGGGGTCCCACATTTTCCTGTAGAGTCTAGAAAACATCATTTCATCATTTGATTTATTATGAGAGAAAATCAAACTATGAGTTCAAGTAAGGCAAATACAAACACAGCACTTTATATAATATCAACAGTTTTATGATTTCTGGTGAAAGAAATGAATCCTGGAAGAAATTTTAACCCTTTAAACTGAAAGTAATATATTTAAGTTCTTTTCTCCTTACAGAAAGAACACATACAATATTACCAAATATTGCTGCTTACAGTAGACCAGGATTAAGAAATGTCTTTCTGAATGAATATGTGCTAAACAGAAAACTATGACAGAGGAAGTTTCTTATTTTGTATTCAACATTTTTTGGAGTAACACTAAAAGACAGAGGTTTTTAAATTGATAATGGTTTTTAAAATTCCCTTAGGAATTATAAATGAAAAAGCATGATAAAATTCTTTAAAAAAATGAATAATGAATATACTTAATAATACATTTGCATCTGACAGACAAATAAATCCGTGAACTGAACAAAGGGCAATATAGATTTCCTGTTCTGAAAATAGATTGAAAACAAAAAACTGAGCTGAGACATTCAGAAAAATACAACAACAAATAATGCAGATGCAGAAAAAGAAGAGAAAGAATATTGGGCTGGAAAAAATGCATAAATAAAGTGATGCCTGAAAACTTCCTATTTTGGCCATAAGGTATATAAACTTGTATTTAAGAAGTTGAGTGAACGCCAATGAGGATAAACACATTGGAATTTATACCAGGATATATTTAAAAAAAAAAAAAAACTACTTAAAAAAAGAAAAAAATATCTTGAAAGCAACTAGGCAAATCTACACCTTTCCTCGAGGGGATCAACAATTCCAGTGATGGTGAGCTTTTCATCTATAACCATGTGGCACAGTTTTCAAGAGTTTAAAGGACTGTCAACTCCAAATTTTATATCCAGTGACACTATCCTTTACAAGTGAAGGATATAAACAATGTCTAAATATAGACATTCTTAGAGACAAGGAAACCAGGAGAATTTGTCTCCAGTAGACCTATGCCTAAAGATTAACTAAAGGAATTCTTCAAATTAAAATATAATGATAAAAGAAAGAGCTTGAGACTTTAGGATACTGAAAAAATAGAATAATATAATGAATAAAAAGAAGAGTCAATATAACAGGATATCTTTTTCTTCATAAGTTTTTTCCATTATGTTTGATGTTTGAAGCAAATGAGTTTAATATGGTGCTCAATGTATGTACAGAAAATATCAATGGCATTTATACATAAAATGTGGAGAGTATAAATGGATCTACATGAAAATACGGTTTTTATATCCCAATTGAAGATTTTAATGTCAGTACCAGTAGACAGTAATATATTATTACATGTATATAGTATTAGCTAGAGCAACAACTTTTTAAAAAGAGGAGAAAAGCTATACAAAGAGATACAATAGAAAACAATACACAATACATATGAATCAAAATTAATCTCCTTAGTAATTTTCCTCATACAGAACATAGGAATAGGGAAATAGGACCGAAACTGAGAGGAAACAGACAGAAACAAATAAATGCCAGAGGCTTAAGTCTTATATGTCAATAATTATTTTAAGTGTAAATGGTCCAAGGGCATCAATTAACACGCCATGAAAGGATGAATGGATATGTAAACAATATCCAGCTACATGCTGTCTACAAAAACTCACTTTAATATAAAATATAAGTAGAGTCTAAGTAAAATAGTGGAAAAAAAGAGAAAAATATTAATTTAAAAAAATAAAAGTGGGTAAGATACAATCTCCTTTGTTGGTTTTCCTTGCTTCATGTCTACATATTAGAATGACCCAGGAATATGTGCTCAGACTTCTTTTTATAAATATAGTCAGTCACACGCCTTGAAATAAAATCCATATACTGAAGATGCCCACATTTATATCATAATCTATGATCTCTCTCCAACTGCCTATTCCATATCTTAGAATGCACATCACTTATTGTTGTCAAATGCACATAGTGTATCTTTATAACACGTATTCCTGAGAACGAACTCAGTGTTGTAATGTTTAACATACTTTATTTTTCGGGTTCAGACTCTTTTAATTTGACCGAATCTTTCCCGAAAATATACAGTATTACTTGTGTTCTGTTCACAAGAAGAATTGAATTATAAGCACCATCGATCATTTTATTTGCATTTGAAAAATCTATTCATAAAAAATACTTCATTTTACTGAAATCAACATATTTTAACCTTGCTATACTCCCCCAAAATATTAAAGGAAATATAATAATCTACCTTTGCATTGAGGTGGTTCTGTCCAGCTTCCATTTACACACATCACTTCTTCATCCCCAAACATTTCATAAGGGCTCCTACATTCATAACGTACTCTCTCACCAGATGCATATTGACTCATCTGTCTCGACACTATACGAGCGTTTTGTACTGTGGGCGGATTCGCACAGGAAGTGTCTGAATAGAAAAAAAAAAAGTGGTTCCCCCTCGTGTTCATTTTGAGTAGCAAATCAACCAATACAATTACAAATATATTTCAACATGAATTTAAACTAAAGAGAAAATCTCTTATCAAATATTTTGTTGATTTTAATAAATTTAAATGTAATATTGAGGAAAAGACATAAAACTATTTTTTGTAAGGTACAAGCTTTGATGTTTTAAATTTCTTCTTCATCCTTCTCTGGAACACTGATAGACCATTTTTTTTTCCTTCTGAAAGCCTGTGTAAATGAATGTTTTCCTGGGTATCTCTCTTTGAGTTTGAGTAGAAAAAACATTACCATTTCTATTTATTTAACATTAATTTATAAAATGCAAAAGTCAGCATAAATAGATTATGGGATATCGGATTGTGCTTTGCAATCATCTTGCTTATACATTTTAGCCTCTTAAAAATAAACACAAATAGACATTTTCTTAGCAAATAAGCAAAGAATTAAAAACACATTTTGAAAATGACCCAAGTTAAAAGAGAGGAAGGATGATTAATCAAAGGATCTAAATTGGAGATGTGGAAAAATAAAAGAAAATAAGTCTATAATAATAAAAATAACTTCAGATAATTTAATTGCCAATGATTAAGGATGCTACGCTGAACAATGCAAAATTCATCAGAGAGTTTCACGTCCATGTGTAGTAATAATAGGTTATGGCAATGCTTCTCACACAGAAGTGTGCATAGAATTTCCTCGAGGGGTTGGTAAAACAGTTTCAGGGTTCTATTTCGAGACTTTTGATTCCATATGTCTAGAATGAGTTTATGGAATTTTACTTTCACTTCAAACAATCTCCAAGAAGATGATGATGCTACCAGTTTAGCACCCACACTTTGAGAATTACTGAGCTAAGATTAATCATCAAATACTCAGTTCCATCTTTTTATTTTTAGGCATATGCCCACTTTGTTCTGCCCTAAAAACTTAATTTATGTCCATTTTAATGATGTTAGAGACAATTCTTTATTTTATTGCCTAAGACAGTCTATATAAATAAATTGTACTTATATATTTATTTATTTATTGGATATTTAATCTCACTCTGACACCCTGGGTGGAGTGTAGTGGCACAATCTTGGCCCACTTCAATCTTCATCTCCCTGCTTCAAGTGATTCTCCTGCCTCAGCCTGCCGAGTAGCTGGGACTTCAGATGCATGCCACCATGCCCCGCAATTTTTTTGTATTTTTAGTAGAGACGGGTTTTCACTACGTTGGCCAGGCCAGTCTCGAACTCCTGACCTGAAGTGATCTGCCCACCTTGGCCTCCCAAAGTGTTGGGATTACAGGCATGAGCCACTGGGCCGGGCCCATGCATTATATAAATAAATTTTAAAAATTCATCAAAGTACCTCTGCATGTTGGCCTTCCTGTCCATCTGCTATTAATGCATGTTACAGTACTGGGTCCATCCATTTTGTAATATGTTGCACAAGTGTAAGTCACCTGCTCACCCAACTTATATGAATCCTTCTTCTCTCCCATAGGTTTGGCATTTTCAAAGCTAGGTAAACTGAGACAATCTGTTTCTGAAATAGGAAAAATATGTATTTGTTCAGCAAATCTTTAAAAACAGTTTACGTACAATGCATGTAATGTATTCTAAAATAGCGATATATAGAATCAATGAATACTGTACAACATTTTCCTTATAACTTGAGAAAATATATTGGCCATTTTCTCTTAATTATATTAAATTCCTCTAAATCTATTAAAAATACAAAATAGGAATGATATTAGAAGCCTCAAGAGATATTGGTAGCCATAGCACTTGAGATTACTCATTTTTTTGTTCACATTATTTTTTGTCCATACTTGCCAACTGATATGGTTAGGCTTTGTGTCCCCACCCAAATCTCATCTTGAATTATAATCCCCAGGTGCTGAGGAAGAGACCTGGTGGGAGGGGATTGGATCATGGTGGCAGTTTCCCACATGCTGTTCTCATAACAGTGAGTGAGTTCTCACAGGATCTGATGGTTTAATAAGTGTTTGGAAGTTCCTCCTTCGCTCACTCCTCTCTCTCCTGCCACCTTGTGAAGAAGGTGCCTGCTTCCCCTTCAGTGGTAATTGTAAGTTTCATGACACCTCCTCAGCCATGCAAAACTGTGACCAATTAAAATTTTTTCTCTTATAAATTACCCAGTCTCAGGAAGTTCTTTACAGCAGTGTGAGAACAGAATAATACACCAATTATGTGTGTATTGCATGTATTATTTCCAAATGTTTTGCTCCTGTCAAATGTGAAATATTTATAACAATTTTGTAAATATTTTAGAAAATATACTTATAGGGAGATTGTTGATAAACTGACAGAAGATTGAATAATGATGAGATTGATGAGTAGAGGCAGTTGTGCCCTAAGAACAGAGATGAGAAGTCTGAGACTATACATCAGAGGATGCTTAAAGTTCACACATGATGATGTAAAAATGAACCAATTTGGCTTATAAAGTCAAATGTTTTAATTACTAGAGTTATAATTTTCCACAACCATCCAGAATACTCAAGAAAACCTTATGAAATTCTAGAGTCACTGTTTTCTTCTTATTGGTACGACTTACACTTTGAATGAAGAATATTTATTATACATATAATAAAACTCAATAGACCATACTTATGCATGATGGAGGGCGAGACCATTTTTCTCCTAAGCATTTTGCAATTGCAGGTCCATCAATTCCAAAACCTTCAGAACATTTGTACGTAACTTCTTCTCCATACTGATAACTGTCTGAGGTGTGAGCTACAACACCATGAGAAATCTCTGGTGGAGATTTACAAGGAAGGCCTAAAAAAAAAAAAAGAATGAATTCAGGTTTCACTAACTCAGAAATTTAATTTTATGTGCCTGTTTTTATATTGAGTCGTTACATTTGATAAGAAACAACACCGGAGCTACCATGATGTTGTAGAGAAGTACACAAATATTTCCTAAAACCAGCCTTCTGGTGTCTGTCTATCTATCCGACTGTCACCAACTGAGGAAGCACTTGAAACTAAAAATAGCAATACATTTAAGAAAAGGATCATCAATGCGTCAGTAGGGAATGCCTCTGTAAACTTACTAGTGATAATAAGATACACATTTATGGTTAACAATTCCAGATGAAACATAATATATTGTAGGAAATCAGAAGGAGCATTGTAGGAAGAATGTAAAAGAAGTTTTAAAACATAATGACAAAGCAAACATGACAACTTGCAGAACAGGTTTGGCTATGTCCACACCCAAATTTCATCTTGAATTGCAGTTACTATAATCCTCATGTGCTGTGGGAGGGACCTGATGGGAGTAAAGTGAATCACTGGGGCGATTAATCCCTCTGCTGGTGTTCTCATGATTATGAGTGAGTTCTCATGAAATCTGATGGTTTTATAAGGGGCTTTTCTGTCTTTGCTTTTCTCTGCACTTTGCTTTGCATTTTTCCTTCCTGCCATGATATGAAGAAGGACATGTTTGCTCACCCTTCCATCATAGTTGTAACTTTTCCGAGGCCTCTCCAGCCTTATGGAACTGTGAGTCAATTAAACCTCTTTCCTTTATAAATTATGCAGTCTTGGGCAGTTCTTTATAGCAGTATGAGAACAAACTAATACAGTAAATTGGTACCACAGAGAGTCGGGTGCTGCTGTAAAGATAACCAGAAATGTGGAAGCTTCTTTGGGACTGGGTAAAAGGCATCGGTTAGAACAATTTGTATGGGTCAGAAGAAGACAGGAAAAAGTGAAAAAGTTTGGAACTTCCTAGGGATTTGGAGGGCTCAGAAGACAAGAAGATATGGGAAAGTTTGGCAGTTCCTACAGACTTGTTGAATGGTTTTGACCAAAATGCTTAGTGATATGGACAATGAAGTCCATGATGAGGTGGTCTCAGATGAAGATGAGCAACTTGTTGGAAACTAGAGTAAAGGTCACTTCTGCTATGGAAAGAGACTGGTGGCATAGTGGTCCTGCCCTACAGATCTGCAGAACTTTGAACTTGAGAGAGATGATTTAGGGTATCTGGCACAATAAATTTCTAAGTGTCAAAGAGCTCAAGAGGAATCAAAGAATAAAAGTTTGGAAAATTTGCAGACTGATAATGCAATAGAAAAGAAAACCTCATTTTCTGGGGAGAAATTCAAGCCCGTTGCAGAAATTTGCAAAAATAATGAGCTAAAAGTTAATCACCAAAACAATGGTGAAAATGTCTCCAGGGCATGTCAGAGGTCTTCATAATACCTCTCCCATCACAGGCCCAGAAGCCCAGTAGGAATAAATGCTTTCATAGAATAGGCCCAGGCTCCCACTGCTCTATGCAGTCTCAGGACATGATATCCTGTATCCCAGTTGCTTCAGCTCCATTTGTGGCTTAAAGGGGCCAATATACAGCTTGGTCTGTTGCCTCAGAGTGTGAAAACACCAAGCCTTGCTGGGAGTTACACGTGGTCTTGGGCCTGTGGGTGAATAGAAGTTAAGAATTGAGGTTTGGGAACCTCCACCTAGGTTGCAGAAGATATATGGAAATGCCTGGATGTCCAGGCTGAAGTTTGCTGCAGGGTGGAGCCCACATGGAGAACCTCTGCTAGGACGTTGAGTGAGGGAAATGTGGGGTCAGAGTCCTCACACAGAGTCTCCACTGGGGCACTGCCTTGTGGATCTGTGAGAACAGGGCCACAGTACTTAAAACCCCAGCATGGTAGATCTATTGATAGCTTGCACCATGCTCTTGGAAACGCCACAGGCACTCAATGCTAGCCCAAGAAAGTAGCCAGAAAGGGGACAAAGCCACAGGGACAGATTCTGCCCAAGGCTGTGGGAGCCCACCCCTTGCATCAATTAGCATGACCTGAATGTGAGACATGGAATCAAAGGAGATAACTTTGGAACTTTAAGTTTTAATGACTGCCCTATTAAATTTTGGACTTCCATCAGGCATGTAGCCACTTTGTTTGGGTCACTTCCTCCCTTTTGGAATGGGAGCATTTACCCAATGCCTGTATCCCCATTGTATCTAGGAAATGACCAACTTGCTTTTGATTTTACAGACTCATAAGCAGAGAGGATTTGCCTTGTCTGAGATGAGACTTTGGACATGAACTTTTGAGTTAATGCTGGAATAAGTTAAGATTTTGGGGACTGTTGGGAAGGCATGATTATGTTTTGAAATGTGAGGATATGAGAATTGGGATGGGCCATGGTAGAATGATATGGTTTGTCTGTGTCCTCAATTAAGTCTCTTGTTGAATTGTAGTTCCCATAATCCCCATGTTTCATGAGAGGGACACAGTGGGCGGTCATTGAATAATGGGGGCAGTTATCCCCATGCTTCTCTTCTTGTGACGGTGAGTGAGTTCTCATGAGATCAAATGGTTTTATAAGGGGCTTTTCCTTCTTTGCTCAGCAATTATCCTTCCTGTCATCATGTGTTTGCTTCTCCTTTCACAAGGATTGTAAGTTTTCTAAGACCCCCCAAGCCATGCAGAACTGTGAGCCAATTATACCTTTTTCCTTTATAAATTACCCAGTATCAGGCAGTTCTTTATATCATCATGAGAACGAACTAATATGGATATGTTTAATTTCACTAGATATTATTTTTTAAATGCCAGAATAAAAAATGATTCTATTATGAACAAAATAAAATTAACAGGAGTAAAATAGATTCAATCATGCAAAAAGTATTGTAATGGTATAATATATAAATAATTTTATATATGCAGCAATCTGAATTATTCTGTCCCCTCACTTTGATAAGAAGAGATTGTTTTTAGTGAATTCTACCATAAACAGAAATTGAGTATTTGTATTGTCCTAACCTTCACAATGGGGTGGAGAACTCCATTTTCCCATGTAGCATGTTATTTCATTTTCTTCAGATAGCCTGAAACCATCTTCACAAGTATAACTCAATTTAGTCCCATGTGCATAATTTTCTTGTGAAGACCTGGATGAAATAATGCTTCCATGTTCTACGTGAGGTGGCTGTGTACATGGAATCTTTTCTAAATGAAGTACAAAAAGCAAAGGGTCAAGAACAAACAAAATATTTAGATTGAAATATAAAACTAAATACTATTTTGGATTTTAAAGTGAGTATACTTTGAACAAATAAAATTATTTAAAAACCAAAACATATTAGAAACTTACAAAGATATATTCCTCTACCATATCTATGTTACCATCCTCTTGGTCAATAATCCTCTTCAGTCATGTCCTATTCATCATGATAATTAAAATATGATGAATTGAAAAGTTATATGACATTGACATAATATTCCAAAGATTTGGGCTATATTTCATCCAAAAAACTGAAAGAGTGGTTATTGATTAATGAGCCTACATCCTAATTTATTGTGTCAGGGTAAAGGAGTAGACACAGAGAAAGAACTTCTCTCTTGGTTACACAAAGCACAAGAGAGTATTAACCTCATTTGAAAGAATTAAGTAAAACAAGTTATACATTACTGACCAACACAGCGTGGTATTGACTGCCATCTTCCATCTTTGCGCGTCATTTCTTCTCCTTCCTGAATCAGATAATTTTCTTGGCAAAGAACAGATACTTTTTCTCCATCTCGATAATTCAATGTGGTTGTCATAGTCCAAGAATTAGGAATCTGACGTGGAGGTGGGCATAACTGTATTTGTGCCACTAAAAATTATTGAAAATATTAAAAATATGATTAATATTAAAATAAAAATTTAAATATTTAAATATTAAAATTAGGCTTTTTGATTAAAAATCGTAATTTCTATGATGAAAATAGAATAATTGGATATTCAATAACTATGTTTCATAAATTATCACATCTTAATTGTGATGTTCTATGTATACATATGCTATACCTTTCAACTGTGTAACAGTTACATTAAACGATAAAATTTTTGGCTTGTATTCTCAGATTTTCTTGTAGTTTTTTCATATATTATTTGTATAATAAATTTTGCGTAATTTATGTATTATCGATTTTAATTACTTTGAACCTTTAGAATGTTTAACGGTATTACACACTCTTAATTACATGCAATAATAAAAATTGATATCTATGATCAAATTCATTAGAATTGGATTAAAACCCTCACAAAATTTTCTGTCAATAGAATCTAACTAGCCAGAAGTAGAATTACATTTAGTTAATAATCAATTTGGTACTGACACTTGACCAATATAAGCATTAAATATATTCACTAGTAATTTATCGTGTGCTATTTAAAGCTTGAAACTCCCCTAGAGCTTTTATTTACTAACTAACCTATACTGTTTAGGTATATTTAAATGGATGGTATGCACCCAGTTTAATGCATTGCACAGCCTGTTATATATAGTTTATATATATACTAATATATATAATCACATATAAAGTTATATAATCACATATAAAGACACCTTTGTAAACTCACAGCTGAGCTCTTGTTAAATTGCGATACATCAGAAATATCTTATTTTTTCATCCTATGAAAATGATGCATGTCCTTTTTGACACTGATGGGGGAGTTTAGAAGCATCTAGGAGCATTCAGCCCTCTATAATCCCTTGATTTGCTTCCTCCTATCACAGTGTATGCTCTACCTCACCTAACGCTTTATGCAAGCATACTCTAGGAAACCATGGCAATGATTTCAAGTGTCTGACATTTTGTTATCAATTCAGGGAGACGTTTGGGTGAATAAAACTTTATTAAAGGTTATTTATTGATAACTTCAAGTTCTCTTTTTTTGCCTACGATAATTAAAGTATTTCATATTTTATTAAAAGTATTTTGACTTATTTCTATTTTTCAATATTTTAACATGTTTTTAGCCTTCTTGTCAATTTATTTTTCTTAAGACAAATGAGCAACTATTTATGCTTGAATGATAATTTCCTTCTGTTTCTGTTAGGTGTACGTTCCTGTCTACCTTCTTGATTGTAGTACTTGTTACTTTTATTTTTTTTTCTTCTAATGCACGTTGTGATGTCAAATACATCTCTGTTAAAGCTGTATCCCATTGATTTCAATATGTACTGTAATCATTATTACTCATCTTAAAAGTATTTTCTGATGGTAAGTAATTGAGAAAGAGATTGTTTATTTAACAAATTTGTGACACAGCCAAATATATTTAAAGAACATTCTGATCCAGTATAGCCTAATTCTACATTTAGTGTGTATGCACATTTTTATTTGTAAATAATACCATCAGCAAGGTAGATTACATGCTATGCAATTAAAACACTGAGTGTTTCAAAACATTGCAAATTTCCCAGTATTCTTTGACAACAGAATTAAATTACAAACCTGCAAAAATAAGTTATCTAGAAAAAATCAAATATTTGGAAATTAAGCAATAGACATCTATATAAAAGATCATCAACAAACAAACCACAAGGCAAGTGAGAAAATATTTCAAATAAAATAAAAATAAATCTCTCTCTGTCTCCCCACACACAGAGCATAAACACACACACACACACACACACACACACACACACACGTAACATTTTGGGACACAGCTAAAGCAGTGCTCAAAATGTTGGTGCTTTAAAGTTTTATGTTTTCAAATTGTCATAGTTTATGACCATGTTTTCGTTTTCCACCTTAAGACTGAGAGAAGTGAAATTAAAATTGAAGTCATCAGAAGGAAGAAAACAATAAAGTCAGTGAAGAAGAGAAAACAGACAAAGAAAAATAGAGAAGGGAGAAAGCTGCAAAGCTAAAATTAGTAAAATATAAGAAATCTAAAAAAATAGAGAGCAAATGGAGAAAATTTAAAGGTATTATAATTGGTTTTTGAAAATATTAATAAAATTGGGAAAAAAGTAAAACAATGATCAAGACTTTTAAAAAATGATTAATATTGAGGGTGAAAGAGGGCAGTGACATCAGCAAGATGGCAGTATAGGAAGCCACAACTCGCTGTTGCCCTGGCAAGCACACTGATTCAATGATGATATTGGAAACAATTCCCTTTGTGAGAAATTTAGAAACCAGTGCAAAGCCTCTTGCAACCCCCTAAAGTAAACAGAAACCAATATATTTTGGCTGCTTCTCCCTCAGAGAGGAAAAGTAAGCGTGAACTATGTGTTTATCATGCTAGTGTTTTGGGGAGCATCTTGAAGTACTGGTTTCTCTCTTGCTTGTGTAGGAGCACTTAACGATACCTGTAATATTCTAGTTTCCTGGGAGTAAAATAAAGAGCTAGGCATGGGGTGATGTCAGCAACATGGCAGGAGTGGAAGCTCCTGACTCTTCTTCCACCCAAGAATGTCCTAAACAAACATCTATTCATGAATGAACTCCTTCTGAAAGAAAGTCGGAGACCAACAAAGGGACTCCTACTCACCAGGCAAGGAAGAAAACATTCACATTGAACAAGTAAGAAAAGTTGCCACACACTGGAGCATGGACCCCAGTCTTGTGCACTGCACCATCCAATTAGAAAAGGAATCTCAAAAACCCAATTTCTCGTTGTGGAGAGGAGTCTTTGGATCTCACATAAAACATCCAAAGTTTAAGATTTCCTGTGCTTTGGCTCTTAATTCACTAATTTTGGAAGCAGAGGAGATTAGACACATGAGAGTCTCTCTAGATCACAGGAGAAAATGTGGTTTGATACAGGTGCTGAAGAGCTTCCAGAAACTTCATTCCCTAATAGCAGTTCAGAGAATGGGCTGAAAAAACACAGACCCCTGTTCCTCTGAAGAAAGAGTTTTATGAATATTCTTCCTGTGGCTACTTGGAGGTCTAAATTCTAAAAAATTTGCAGTCTGGATTCTAACGAACTCGCATCGGGCACTTCTCTAGCCGGTTCTAGTGGCTCACCCCAGTGACAAATCCAGGGACACTGATCACTCTTTCAACTAGTTTGTCCACACAAATTTGAGTGTCCTAACTTTTATAACTTTCATTCAGGGACTACATCGTAAAACTCTTGGTTCTGGGAGTAGAGGGCACAAAATATATCCGGAGTCTATCTAGACCACACACACAAAAATGGCAGTTTTATATGGGTGTGTAAGCACTTTCAGGAGCTTCTTTGCCCAAGAGCAGTGGAGAGAAAGTGTGTTTAAAATGCAGTTCCATGGTTATCCCCAAAAAGGTTTATGTCTCCATCAAGTGCTGCAACTTTTACTTACCTCCAAAAGGACTCTATCCAAAAACTCTTAATTCTCACAGCAGAAGATACTGGAAATATACCAGTCTCCCTAGATCATAAAGCAAATAGGTGGTCTTAAAATGGTATGTAAAAACTCCAGGTGCAACGCCAAATTGGAGCAGTGCAGAAAAGGCAAATAAAAAGTGAATGGTTATATAAAATGGAATTTCCACAAGATTGTCAGTGGATTACTCAACAGAAACCTTGCAGGACATAAGGAAGTGGATTGATATACTCAAAGTTCTGAAAGAAAATAGCTGCCAACCGATAATTCTAGATTCCACTATTCTGTCTTAGAAACAAAGGAGTGATAAAGGCTTTCTGAGATTAAAAAAGGCTGAGAAAGCATAAGGACACTTTTCTGCCTTACAAGAAATGCTAAAGGGAGTTCTTGAAGGTGAAAGGAGAGGATGCTAATTAGTAACAAAAAGGTCTTAAAGTATGAAACTTACTAGTAAAAGTAAGTACAATATGAAATCCAAACACTCTAATACTTCAATGGTGATGGGTAAATATAGCTAGGCAAATAAAGGTTAAAAGGCAAAGCTACTAAGAACAACTGAAGCTACAAACTTTGTTAAGAGATATGAATTATAGAAAGATGTAAAGTGTATCATCAAAGACAGAAAACATGAGAGGGGCAGAGTAAAATTTAGAGATTTGATAGGTAATCAAAATTCAGTTTCTATCAACTTAAAATAGACTTTTGTAAGATATGTTATCCAAGCCTAAGGATAATAAAGCAAAGCCTCTAATAGATATACAAAGATTAAAGAAGAAATCCTAAGCATATGACTACAGAAAGACACCAAAGTATATATAAAGCAAGCAAGAGAGAAAGAAACAAATGGTTTAAAAACCAACCAGAATACAATTAACAAATTGCCACTATAAATCCTTACCTATCAAAATTACTTTATATGGAAATGGAATCTATTCTACAATCAAAAAGCCTAGAATGAATAAATTAAATATTAATACTCAATTATAAATTGCTTACAATTGACTTACTTCACTGTAAGGTACATTCATAGATTGCAGTGAAAGAATGGAAAAAAAATTGTAAAAATAAAAACTAAAAGAGGGCAGGGGTAGTTATATTTATTTCAGACAAAATAGACTTAAGGGAAAAACTGTACAAAGGGACAAAGGAGGTTACTATATAATGATATCAGGGTCAATTTGTCAAGATAATACAACTATTGCAAAGATATGTATACACTCAATATCAGAGCAACTAAATATATAAAGGAAACATTTAGGAATCTGAATGGAGATGTGGACTGCAACACAGTAATAGTAGGGGATATCAATGTTTTACTTTCAACATTTAGAGAGAGCATCCAGACAGAATATCAATAAGGAAACATTAAACTTGAACAATAATTTATACCAAATAGATTGGACAGACATATAAAGAACATACTACTTAAAAACAACATATAATATTTTCTTCTCAAATGCACACAGAACATTCTCCAGAACATGTCATATGTTAGATCATAAAACAAGTCTTATCAAATTCAAGAAGACTGAAATCATATCAAGTATCTTTTCTGACAACAATGGTATGAAAGGAGAAATCGAAAAAGGAGGAATTAGGGAAAAGTAAAAATTAGGTGAAAATTAAACAATACACTCTGAAGCAATAATGTGGTCGAAAAATTTAAAGAAATTTAAAAATATCTTGAGAAAAAGGAAGATGGAAACGAAACATGGCAAAACTTATGGGATGCAGCAAAAGTACTTCTAAGATGGACATTTATAGGAATAAATGCCTATATCAAGAAAGTGGAAAAAACTCAAATAAACAATCTAGTAGTACACCTCAAAGAAGCAGAAAAACATGAACAAATTAATCAATCTCAAAATTAGTAGAAGGATAGAAATCATAAAGCAAAAGAAAGAAAAATGAGCTCCAAAAGCAGTACAAAATATCAATGAAAGAATTGTTTTTATAAGATAATCAAAATTGACAAAGCTTCAACAAGAATAACTGAAAACAGAGAGATACGGTTTAAAGAAACACCATCAGAGATGAAAAAGGAGACATTACAACTGATACCACAAAAATATAAATAATAATGAGAGACCATTACTAGCAATTATATACCAACAAATTGAATAACTTAGAAGAAATGGATAAATTCCAAGACACACACAGCCTACTAAGATTAACTCAGAGGAAATGGAAAAATCTTAACAGACTAATCCTAAAGAGAGATTACATCAGTAATAAAATGTCTCCCATCAAAGAAAATCCAAGACCTGATGGCTTCATTGCTGAATTCTACCAAACATTTTAAAAAGAGCTAGTAACTATTTTCTAAAGCGACTCCAAACTTGGAAGAGGAGATCATTTTTCTAACTCATCATAGTGGCCCAGCATTACTCTGAAACCAAAACCAGGCAAGGACACAACTCAAAAGAAAACCACAGGCAAACCCCCCTGATGAACACAGGTACAAAAAAACTTCAACATTATATTAGCGAAACAAATCCCACAGCACATTAAAAAGAGCATTTGCTATGAACAAATGGGTTTAATCCAAGGAATGTAAAGGTGGTTTAACACAGGCAAATTAGTAAACGTGCTGCATCACATTAACAGAAAGGACAATAACCATATGATCATTTCAATAAACCTAAGTAGAAGTTAGGTAAAATATAGATATAAATATTTTTAAAACTTCAAGAAAATATAAAATATAAAACTTCAAGAAAAAACTGTAGAACATGTACACTTCACTGCATGTATACATTATTTGCTTCTTTAAGGACCCTAAACATATTGAAATGTTGACAGTAGATTAGTTTTTGTATCGGTTGTCAATGCTTTCTGTATATCCTAGACTGACAGACATTAGTAAAAATATTGAGGCTAGTGAGGCAACGAACGCAACTGGAGAACAAAATACATGTATCGAATGTGGGAAGACTGGAATAAACCCTACACTATTCAAGTGAAACAGTAGGTGTCAATATAACTAACTTTTCAAAATAGATAAACAATAAATTAATAGATAAACAGATGACTAGATAGATGGACAGATAGATGAATAGATGGTTACGTAGATGAATAGACAGATTAAATAAATGAATAGATAGAAATAGATACAGATACATACACACATACACACAAACAGATACATAGTGGTTATTGGAATAGACAGAGGTATAGGCACCGGAACATTTGTTGACAAGAAAAGGAATGGGAAGTACTGGTCCTCCAACAGTAATGACGACATGGAATGCCTGAATGTTAATTTAAAAAAACCAATGAGTTTATGTGTTTTTTTCCCCCCCTTTTAATAGTAAAGGTAAGTAATTGACATGGCACAGTGAGTATTAAGAAACAGTGTTTCCGTTAGTTTCTAAATTACCTTCGTGGTTCAGGAGCATTTGTAATAATAAATAGCTAAAGTTTTAAAAGACAAAAATGTATGTATTATTCTTCCAACTGAGAAATAGAATACATTTCTGAAAACAAAATAAGAGCTTACTTGAGCAGGTCACTTCTGGATCCCACTTTCCATTTATGCAGACTGCGTGTATGTGTTCTTTTTTTCCTCTACATCTGTACCTTATGTTAGAATTATGATTGAATTCCTTCTTGTTTGTTAAATTTCCCTCAATTACAATTAAATTTGATGAGTTGCACTTCTTAAGTTGATCTGTTGCTATAAAATAAATATATTTTTATGAAAATTCAAATTATATGAATCAAACCGTTACATAAACATAGCTAAAATAGTATCAGCATAGTAAAATTATGATTTATCATTATAAATTTCACCAACCAAGTTATTCCTGATCACATTGCCTCAAAATGCTATTATGTAAAAATATAGGCCCTGTATTCGGTTGCTGAAATGTCAAGAGAGAATATCTATCATAAGACATTTTGTACTTCGGTAAATACAAAATATCATTGAATATTTCATTGGATGAACAAGTGGGATTGGACATTTAGGACTCTTACCATGCAGGACCCAGGAAAACTTTAGGAAATAACTCAGTTTTAGAGGAAAGGGAATGAGGGTCCCCAAGATCCATCCAGTTAGTCATCAAAGAGTCAAGATGATTTTAAAGACTTGTACATCTCAAATCACACTGTAAGTGAATCACCTTGGCTTCTTGCTGATCAGGACATGAGACTTACAGTGTGAAGTCCACCAGTGAGATTTACGTCCTGACTCACTCCCTGACTACCTCATGTCACTTAGCTATATCACTGACATAGAGGGCCTGTGGCCCACCAACCCTCCAGCACATTAACTTATTTTGGCTGATATGGAATAAACTGAAAAATTACTGCTTTTGGAAGCTTTAAGAGAGAAAAGAATCCTATGGGAGAGTAGTAAGTATTTTGTTAACTTTGTTTCTTTGTTTTGCAGTGCCAAAAAGGAGTACCACATAACAATGATATTTTTATTTTATATAAAAGTTATAATTTCTCAGTAATAGTACTCATATTTAATCATATGACAAATTTTTAATATTTTAATTTTTTAAAGAAAGAGTCTTACTCTGTTGCCCAGGCTGGAATGCACAATAAAGCTCACTGTAATCTCGAACTCCTGGCCTTAAGCAATCATCCCTCCTCAGCCTCCTGAGTAGCTGGATTACAGGCATGCACTACCACACCTAACTAATTACACAAATTTTTTTTATAGAGATGGGCTTTTGCTATATTGCCCACACTACTCTCTAGCTCTTGGCCTCAAGCATTCTTCTTGCCTTGGCCTCCCAAAGTGTTGGGAGTATAGGCGTGAGCAACCAACCTGGCCTCACATGACAATTTTATAAGTAAAACGTTGCTTCACGCTTTTAAATATAAACAATACTGATATCAGAGGCAGAAAGAGTCATAAAATTATATTGCTAACTATATTTTTTCTCTCTAGACACACGTTGAATTATAAACAATATGAGAAAGATTGGTTTCATTATATTGAAGACTGGACATTTTGAGCCATATCTGTAAATTTCAAAAATTCAGTTGCTAATATTGTTTTTACAATAAAAATATTAAACTTTATTAAATGTTGATTTAAGAGGTGTATTCTCACCCACACACTGAGGAAGTTGGGTCCATACTCCATGAATACACGTAATTGATCTGTGCCCAATCATTGTAAATGATTCTGAGCAACTGAACTCCACCGAATCTCCATAGTAATAAGGAGGGGAAGAAATCTCGGAATAGCCGTGTTCAAGTTCAGGTATATCTCCACAGGTACTCTCCTCCTCTATGTAAATTTTACAAAAAAGTTTATTGTGAAAACATGATTTATGTGCTTTTGATCCAAAATACAAAAGTTTTGACAAGTTTAAATATTAATATTTTATACATTACCGATACACACTGGCAAAGTTGTCCACGCTCCATCAACACATTGAATTTTATTAGGTCCCTTCATTAGAAACTTAGGATTGCAATAATATTCCACCACTTCACTGTGTCCATATCCTTCTTTTGTTTTTACCTTAACATTCCCATTGAGGAGCTCAGGAGGTGGACCACACGACTGTACTTGCTCTATAGTAGAAATACTATGTAAATAATGGTTAAGTTGACTTAATTCATTAGATTACAGATGATGGAAGCCCAAACAAAATTAAGAAAAAAAAATTGGTATTAAAGTTTTAATTCTTATTTCAGCAATTGTAAGATAAACATTCACCTTTACATATTGGGAGGTCAGGGGACAATCCAAAGTAGTAGCACTGAACTGAATTAGGTCCAACTCTTGTAAATCCTAGTTTGCAGGAGAATTTCAACACCTCTCCAACTTTATAGTCATCTTTCTTTGGATCAGGAACTAAGTGTACATCTATTTTAGGAAGTTCACATTCTCTTTCTGAAAAAAGGTAAAATAATTTCATGAGAATATATGATTAATCATTGCCAAAGTAAATTTTACATGTGCCACAACAAAATGAGGTTTATATTGGGTCACACATACAGAGGCGCATCAGATAAACATTTTCCCTGTAAAGAATGCTACATACTGTGTTTTATATGCTGTTGAAATTGAAATTGAACTTTACAAGAAATGTTACGGTATTGAAATGTATGTGTTCTAAAAATTGATCTGTAAATTCAACTTGTTTACAAGGAATCTAGTTTTAATCACTGATATTTATGAAATTTAATATTATTTCTTTTATTCAAAACATGAAATTACTCTCTCATATTAAAAAACACTAATACTACAATTTTAAAATTGGATACATAGCCCAGAATTGGGGCTTTTTAAAAACAAGATGAGTGACGAAGGAGTTTGGACATCAGTTCTCCTCAGAAAGAACAACCAAAGTTACAGGAAAATGATCATAACTTGAAAAATGTCAAAGAGAGGGTGCAGGAACGTGGTAGAGAAATCATGGAGAGAAGCCAAAGCACAGAAAAAGACAGAAGCAAGAGTCTGCAAAGGTTGACTAGGATCCTGTGGGACTTCATAGACAGCGTAGGTAGGAGTCTTTTGGGCTCCCTGCAGCTCACCATGTGGATCCAAGCTGTCAGAGAGCTCCTCTGCCCTTGTGAACCCAGACACCGGTGTGAGTGGAGATTTGGATACTTCCTGAGGGCATTACCCCAACTACTAGCTTGAACAGGGTCATTTGATTTCCCTCAGACCTGAGTTACAGTGGTAGGTTTCATGCCTGCAGTGCACTGACATGGGGACTGTTTCTTACCCAGGAACCTCAGCCCTCTATCCTCATAACACCAGAGCTGTACAGACATTCCCTGGCACCTGCTTGGATGTGGCAGTTACCCATAGCTGGCTGGACACATGGGAGCTACAGCATTCCCAGTACTTTAACCATCAGGGAGTAGTATTCCTAATGGGAAGGAAGGGAGAGTGCAGTGCAACAAAGGGACGGCCCTTGTGACAAAGAAGACTGTAGCATTCACTTTCCTGTGTGCAAGAGTAACCAGCTTCTTGTGGGATGAAAGTGACTACACCACTTCCAGCAGACACACAGGCACTGTGCTTGGCTCTGCAAGGGAAGCGTATAGATCCATCCCAGGAGCCAGGTGACCCCAGTGCTTGAGCACAGATGTAGAGAGGGGCACATCTCCCCTGCACCCAATTCTGTGGACACAGCTGTGGTCACTTGCAAAGGAGACTGGTGCAGACACACTAGAGGACAGACATTCTAGGGATGTTAGGGTTGGCTGCATCTCCAGTGGTGATGTGCCCAATGGAGCCAGGCCTGCAAGAAAGACAAGGCCCCTCCTCCTCTTTACACAGAACAGCAGTGTTCCTGTAGGAGGGAGCAGGAGAACTGAAAAGCTGTGTGTTTTGGGCTGAGCGAGGCCGTTCCACATAGAAGATATTTTGACAGGGAACTGCAGGGCAAACGCCGTTCATAGCTATCATCTACATTGCAGCCTGGAGAAAGAAAGTGGTGCCTGTCTAACCTGAGTGTACTGGGCACTCGGACTGGGGTGTGACAGGTAAGTGGATCACGTTCTTGCCTGCCCAGGCTGTGCAGTAGGGGCAACTACCTCCCACACTGCAGACACCTAGGAGCATCTCACCAGGGTCTTTCCCTGACACCCCTGTCAGGGCTGGTGCTTGTGCTTATCCTTGTAGCATCTAAGGGTGAGCTTAGTGGTTCAGATCCACCCAGTTTGACCCCACCTCCTCAGACCACTGTACATTTCACAGATCAGTCCATTGTTTGGGGCAACAGAGTGTTTCTCCCATAAAAAAGGACAAGCATATACTCATCTAATTCTGCTGCAGCTGGCTCTTACCTGTCCATGCCACTTACTGTCCTGGATGTTGAACTGCACACCCCAATGCAAATTCTGCTGACACTAGGGTATGATGCTGGAGAACAAGGTTAGTTTTCTGTGAAGTCCTCCATACCAACCCTTCAGGAAGCAGTAAGTCTTGTCATACACTCAGTACATAACGACTATAACCAGTAATTAAGAAAGCCATCATGTAAAAGTTATCTCTAACCAAACGACGAACACAGTCTTTAGCCCTGAAAGAACCCAAAACCTAAACCAAATAACCCTGTACAACATACATCATAGTACATCCTCCAAGGGAAAATAATCCTGTCTATGGAAAACTACACTCAAAATTAATAGGAAGAGATAGTTCATCTGGATAAGAAGAAATGACTGAAACATTCCTGGAAGTATGATAAAACAGAGTATTACAACACTCCCAAACGATCATACTAACTCTTCAGCAATGAGTCCTAACCAAAATAAAATATTTGAAATACCAGACAAAGAATTTAAAATATTTATTTTAAAGTAACTCAATAGAGTCCAAGAGAAAGTTGAAAAGCAACACAAGCAAATTCAAATAAAAACACTCCAAATATGAATGAAAAATGTACTAAAATATTTTTAAAAGCAAATAGAACTTATGAAAATGAAAAATTCATTGAAGAATTACAAAATAAGGTTGAAATACTTAGTTACAGATTATATCAAGCAGAATAACTTGCTCTCAGAGCTTGAAGATAGGTCTTTCAAATTAACCCTGTCAGACAAAGATAAAGAACAAATATTTTTTTTTAACTCACACTTTTTAAAAATTATATTAAAATCAGGCAATGGTCTGATTTTAAATCAGATCTTTTTTTATTATATTAAAATCAGGCAATGGTCTGATTTTAATAAAAAGGCTGCTTATGGAATACTGTTATGTTAAACTTCACTTACAGGATGTTAAAACCTTAGAACTAAGGTTTTCCCCCCAGAAAAAGATTAATGGAAACATCAATTGCTTTTCAGACTTGATAGTTGCTGCTTCAAAAGGTGGTTTTACACAAATACTAAATTAACAAGAAAAAAAAAACTTTAGTACACAATGAATTGCTGTTATTTCGGTATGCATTCACCTTTCAGTATTCAGTGGTCCTGAAGAGCAAGTGAAAAGACGCAGCAATTTGCCAGGAGGTCAAGTCCACCAATTTCGGGGATCTGCTGTGCACACCGGGTTCCTTCTTAATCCCTGCTGAGGCTCTTGGGAAGCAGCAGCAGCACCAAAACCAAGGCATGCACCAGATTCAAGGTTCTTTTTGTTCCAGTTGTCAGATTCCAAACTAGACCCCAATGGATTGCAAGGATGACCAAATGAAAGCCCTCTTTAAAACTTCTTCAATTTTTAAAAGCAAAACAATTACAGGAAAGTAAAATAATTCAGAGGAATCATGTGTGCTTATAAGTGTCTTCATGTGGTCTTTCTCCAAGTTCAACCACCAAGGACTCCAAGAGCTGGCAGGTCTGAGTAACCCTGGTGACTATTCTTTTCACCTTATCAAAACCTGAACTAAAAGCAATGCATCAGTTGATGACAGCAGAGGGTGGCAGGGTTGAGGACCCAATATTCATTTCCCTGGCTGGTGGACAGTGAGTGAGTACGGTTCCAAAACTAAACAAGGGAGGTCAGAGACACTTTCCAACCTTACCTGATGACTTCTGACCAAAGCAAGGAAGTGTCATGGAAGGTGTTAAGTGGTGATGGTGCAAAAAGGAACTTGAGGAGGAGGGAGAAAAAGCAGCACCCTTCGATAAAGGTGGGGGAGAGAAGATATGGGGAAAGCCCTGAATTTCTCACCAAAGGCCAATCTCAGATGGGAGTGGAGGGGTTACAATCTATGCTTTGGCCAAGGGTGGGAGTGGAGGAGCGTGGGGATAGGATGACGGCTTGTAAGGGGCATCATTTAAGACTTAAGGAAACCAGGCCTGCAGGTGAAGCACCCCACACACCTAGCAGTAGTCCCACAGGTTGCGACCTGAAACCTTCACATCTACTCTAACAAGCCCCCCAGGCTAGAGGGTTGTTGTTGCAGGGAGGTTGGGAGGCAGGAGGGTAAGGGGAGAAGGCAGAGACCCCAGACCGGGTAATCAGCAGCAAGGTGATTGTGTGATGTGTCTTTTCACAGTTAAGTTAGATGTGCCCCACTGGTTATGATGCGAGTCAATTTAAATAGACTTTCTTGATCCCAGAAGTTCAACTATGTGGACAGTGGTTACACTTGACAGGATGATTTGCTTTAGCACAACTTATATATTTCAAATGGACAAAAAAATTAGTATCATTTATAGTATCTTAAGATAAATTTCCTTTGAATGGGAGCTTTCTTTCCAGTACTTTGAGGTCTACAAGACTTATCTAGAAAATTTACTACTGTGGAAAATGAAGACTGGTTAAATTGAATGGGGGGAAAGGGGAAGGGCCTGTAGTTTTTCTTTTTGATTAATTGCTGTAACACTGTCCTTTGGGTGGCTGAGGGAGTTTCATACTTTCTTTAGACATCAGTAGGCCCCAAAGCTCTCGCAGGACAACTTTGATGCTATATGAATTCTGCCATTTTGCTAGCACTGATACGGCTCTTGGGTCCACCACTCCATTAGAACTATTTACTCCATTCATATTAATTTTTGTTACAAATCTTACAAAGGGGGGTGCTTTTGGGTATTTAGGTCCACATTCTATTTTAAGGCTGTATATTCGGTTTTCATAAATTGTTCTTGGAGGCCCAATTATCATCCCTGTCCATCTTGTAAGTGTCATATCTTCCTCATCTTCTAGACCCCAGCTAACTGTGCCACCTCCTACTCCTTTTTGGCCTTCTTTGAGTTCTTCCAACAGTCGGAAATTGCGAGGGACTTTTACTCCCGAGCCCGTGGTGGCTGCCATCTTGTGTCGCTGTTGCTTAACAAATAAGTTTTTGAATGAGCAAAGCTTTTGAGAAAAACGGCATTCTGGAAAATGAGAAAACTTAAGAGTTATAGGTATTCCTGAGGGAGAAGATAAAGTTAAAAGTTTGGAAAACCTATCTGAGGAAAATTTATCTCCTCTTGCTGGAGATAAAGACATCTGTATACAAGAAGCTCAGATAACGCCAGGAAGATGCATTGCAAGATGAACTTCTACAAACATATAGTAATCAGGCTAGCTAAAGTAAATGTGAACCGGAAAAAGTTACAAAATCAGCAAGAGAAAAGCATCTAATCAACTATAAAGGCAATCTCATGGCTGGGCGCAGTGGCTCACGCCTGTAATCCCAGTACTTTGGGAGGCCGAGGTGGGCTGATCAGGAGGTCAGGAGACCGAGCTCATCCTGGCTAACACAGAGAAACCCCGTCTCTACTAAAAATACAAAAAAAAAAAATTAGCTGGGCGTGGTGGCGGGCGCCTGTGGTCCCAGCTACTTGGGAGGCTGAGGCAGGAGAACAGTGAGAACCCGGGAGGTGGCAGAGCTTGCAGTGAGCAGAGATTGGGCCCTTGCGCTCCAGCCTGGGTGACAGACCGAGACTCCATCTCAAAAAAAGAAGAAAAAAAAAAAAGGCAATCTCATAAGACTAACAGTGGACTTCTCAGCAGAAACTTTTCAAGTCAGAAGAGATTGGTGTCCTATTTTCAGAGTTCTAAAACAAAAATTCTCTCATATTTCTTGAAAAACAAACTTTTTAGACATATATTTTGTACTTTGGTAAACTAAGCTTCATAAATGAAGAATACATAAAATCTTTCCAAGACAAGCTAACACTAAGAGAGTTCATCACCACTAGAAATTCACTTTAGGAATTCACCCCAAAGAAATGATCCAGGGAGTTCTGAACATGGAAATACACAGTCATTACTCACCATCATAAAGACATGCAAAAGTACAAAACTCACAGGTCTTATTAAATAATTACACAGTTGATAATACCAACCAGCTAGGTAACAACTAACATAATGACAAGAATAAAATCTCTCATGTCAATATTAACTTTTAACATGAATAGATTAAATGTTCCACTTAAAAGATATAGATTTGTGGACCAAATTTAGAAAACAGAAACCAACCACATGCTGCTTACAAGAAACCCACCTAACTGAGAGAATCTTATACAAACTCATGGTAAAGGTATGGAAACAGGTATTTCATACAAGCAGAAATAAAAAGCATTTAGTATAGTTATATTTATATATAAAAAAGACTTTAAACCAACAACAGAAAAAAGGACAGTTTGAAGTTCATTGCATAATGATAAAAGAATCAAGAAGATATAACAATTCCAAATATATATGCACTCAAAACCTCAGCACCCAGATTCATAAAGGAAATACTACTAGAGCTAAGTAGAAAGATAAACAGCAATATAATGAGGGCAAGCAACCTCCACACACCCAGTGACTCTACTAGACAGATTGCTGGGAGAAAAAAATAAACAAAGAAACCTTATAAACAGAATTAAACAGAATTAATAGACCACTAGTTAATAGAGTCACTAGCAAGAGTAACTGGGAGTGGAAGAAGAAATGTTCTAATAAACACAAGTAGAAATAAAAATAGAAACATTACAATTGATGCCACAGGAAAAAAAAAATCAGAAAATCTGGAGAAAATGAATAAATTCATTAGAAATATACAACCTCTAAAGAGTGAATAAGGAAGGATTAGAAATCCTGAACAGATCAATAACACCAATAACAAGCAGTGAGATTTAATAAATCACAAAATCTCTCCCAGTTAAAAAAAAAAAAATGCCCAGTACCGGAAGGATTAATGGCCAACTTCTACCAGACATATGAAGAAGAATCAGTACCAATCCACTGAAACAGTTTCAAAAATATCAAAGTGGAGAAAATCTTCTCTAACTCTTTCTATGAAGCCGGTCATGGACAACAAAACAAATAAACTAGTGGTCAATATCCCTGTTGAGAATAAATGCAAAATCCTAAAAAAAATACTAGCAGATCGAATCCAACAGCATATCAAAATGATAAAACATCACAAAGAAGTGGGTTTTATTCCACAGATGCAAAGTTGGTTCAACATAACGTAAATCAATAAATGTATTTCAGCACATAGAGTATTTTTAAATTTAGATAATTGTTTCAATAGGTACAAAAAAAAGTGATAAAATTCAGTATTATTTCATAATGAAAATAGTCAAAACACTAGTCATGGAAGGAATACACCTCAAAATAAAAGCCATCTATCACAAACCTACAGCCAACATTATACTAAATGGGAAAGTTGAAAGTGTTGTCTTGTAAGAACTAGAACAGGATAACAATGCCCAGTTTCTCTGTGTGACTCAACATATTGATGGAAGTCCTAGTAAGAGCAATCAGGCAAGCGAAAGGAATAAAAGGTATCCATATGGGAAATGAGGAAGTCAAATTAACTCTGTTTGCTGATGATATGATCTTATACCTAGAAAATTCTAAAGACCCCTCTAAAAAATTCCTAAATTATATAAATGGATTTAGTAAAATTTCAAAATATAAAATTGATATACAAAAATTGGTAGCATTTCTACACACCAGTAGTGGCCAACCTGAGAACTAAATCAGAACTCAATCATCTCATTTCCAATAGCCATGAAACAAATTAAATACCTAAGAATACAATTAACCATGGGAATGAAAGATCTCTACAGGGAAAGCTACAAATACTGATTAAAGACATTTCAGAGGAGAGAAACAAAGAGGAAAACATCCCATGATCAAGGAATGGAAGAATCAATGTTATTAAAATGGCAATAGTGCTCAACACCACCTAAACATCCAACCCAATTCCTATGAAAGTACCAACATCTCTTTTCACTTAATTAGAAAAAACTATTCTAAAATTCACATGAAACCCAAAAGATCCCAAGTAGCTAAAGAAATTCTAAACAAGGGCATCACGTTACCTGACTTCAAATTAAACTACCAGCCTACAGTAACCAAAGCAACACGGTACTGGTATGAAAATAGACACATAGAAAAATGGAACAGAATAGAGAATCCAGATATAAAGTCACATACCTACAACCACTGACCTTCAACAAAGTAGTCAAAAATATACACTGGGGAAAAAAACGCCCTATTCAATAAATGGTAATAAGAAACTTGGATAGCCACATGCATTAGAATGAAACCGAACTCCTATCTCTTACCAGATACAAAAATTAATTCCAAATGGATTAAAGAATTTAATGTACAACTTGAAACTCTAAAAATCATGGAAGAAACCTAGGGCAAACCCTTCTGCACATTGGCCTTGGCAAAGAATGTACAACTAAGACTTCTAAAGGAAATGCAATAAAAACAAATACAGACAAATGGATCTGAATTAAACTAAAAACCTTCTGCACAGCAAAAGAAATAATAAGCAGAGTAAACTGACAACCTCAGATGGGAGCAAATGTTTGCAAACTATGAATCTGAAAATGGACTAATATCCGGAATCTACAAAGAACCGAAACAACTCAACAAGAAAAAAGTAAGTAACCGCATGAAGAAGTGGGCACAGTACATGAAGAGACATTTTGCAAAATGAGACATAAAAATAGCCAAGAAACACAAAAGTATCTCAATATCACTAATCATCAGATAAATGTGAATTTTAAAAAATGAGATATTATCTTACATTAGACAGAATGGCTACTGTCAAACAATCAAAAAGCAATAAATGATGGTGACAGTGAGGAGAAAGAAGAATGCTTATATGCTTTTTGTAGGAATGTAAATTAGTACAACGTCTATGAAAAACAGAATGGCCACGTCTCAAATAACTAATAACAGAACTACCATTTCGTCCATCAATTCTACTACTGTGTATCTACCCAAGGGAAATCAATTATTATATCAAAATGATACCCGGACTCATATGTTTATAGCCTCACGACTCACAATAGCAAAATTGTGGAATCAAACTAATTGTCCATCAACAGATGATTGGATAAAGAATATGTGGTGTATATATGCCATAAATACTACTCAGCTAAAAAAAAAAAAAAAAAAAAAAAGAGTAAAATCATGCCTTCAGAAGCAACATGCATAAAACTGAAGGCCATTATTTTGGGTGAAATAATTCAGATTCAGAAAGTAAAATCCTGCATATTGTTACTTATAAGTGGGAGCTAAATAATGTGTACATATGGAAAGAGGGTTCTGAGTAATAGACATTAGAGACTCAGAAAGGTGGCAGGATAGCAGGAGGGTGAGGAATAAGAAATTACTTAATGGCCACTATGTTCATTATTTGGGTGACGAATACACTAAAAGTACAGACTTCACTGCTGTGCGATATATCCATGCAACGAAACTGAATTTAGACCCTCTAAACATATAAAACATAGAAATCAAAATTTTAAAAAAGAAATGAGCACACCATAAAACACCATGGAAACACCTTAAGAAGTTACATTTATAATACAACTAGAGAGAATCCTGAGAATAATGATGATATAATATCTGTTATTCCAAAGTCAAAGACACCTTTATTTAACTGCAACTAAACAACCTTCAAATAATTCCTGGTCTCGTCATGTTTCTAATTCTTGGTGATAAACATATACATCACAAGAAGGTAAATTATCATCAAAAATTTATTAGTGAAATTATTAGTATGTCCTAAGAAATTAATTAAAATTGGTATTTTGTTAATGTAATCAAGGAAGCAAAACCTAAAATAACATTTCTAATATATTTTATGTTAGAAAAAATGTAAAAATCACATAATTAATATATTACAAATAAAGAAAACAAATTAAGATATATTTTCAGAATCATATGGAAAGGCAAATTCTAGGTGCCCTGAATATTTACTTTAACATACAACAATTTTAGTATCTCTACCATTTATATCAATGTTTAATAAATTTGATAATTATCCTGATTCAAATAAGAAAAGTATAAAATTATCCCTTACATGTTTATAATTTTTAAAAATTAGCAACATCACCAAATATTATTCAAACAATTATTTTTCTTATTTGGAATCCTTCTTTCTTGCTAACTTAGGAAAGTAAAATCTAGAATTCATAAATTAGAATCATACTAAAAAGAAAGTTCATCACATCATAATTTCAAGTATTAATACATAATTACAAAATTACATTTAAAACTATTCTTAAAAGAGATGTCACAAAATAATAACTACAGAAATTTGCTTTTGTATGTGTTTTAATATTAAGTTTTGAAGATTATTTGAGAAACTGACACTTGAATGAGAATCACTGGGATTTCTCTCCTAAAAATCTTCTACATAGCAACTCTTATTTCTATGTGTGTTTCTTTACATATTTTGTGCTAATTTTATATAAATTCTCTCTGTAATCATATTGTGAATAGCATTGCCTTAAAAAGAAAAGTTAAGATCTTGATTATTGGGAATTATTCAGTTGCTGTATTTATATGGAGGTAATAACTTAGGAAACGTGATTTAGAGAAGAATGTGAATGGACACTCCCTGAATTAGAAATATTTTTCTTCATCTAAAACTCAAAACCCTAAGTCCTAGTACTGGATATGTGAAATATTAGTATGAGTTTTTCACTCTGAGGTATATACTCCTTGAATATTGTAAATCTTGTTTAGCTTAAGTGCTCTGTAATAACAATTCTGTGGAAACCATTCCCCAAAGAAGAGACCTCCCTGGACAGTTGAAATATGAATAAAATCTCTGGATAGGTTAGACATGTGCTTGTGTTTTCACCATTTTCTCCTGTCCTATGATAGGTGTTTACAACATCTGGAATGAATCAAATTTAACTGGACCTTTGACACTGCCTTTCATCTACAATTTACTCATTCTCTTTCTCAGCTGTGACTGTTTGAAAACTTTTCTATACTACCTAGTACTCTTCCTCCTCCTTTGCCCACACACTATTCAATCTCAGATGACCATGTCTCATACTTCAAAACAGAATCCATCAGCTTCTACCATTTTCCAACCTTACTGCTCATTTTCCTTCCCATCTCCTGTCACAAAGTTGTAAGCAATTCTGTTGCCACCTGTCACAAAGTTGTAAGCAGTCCTGTTGCCACCGGTCACAAAGTTGTAAGCAGTTCTGTTGCCACCAAAGCACAATACCTCCACAGTAGCTCTGAAACCCTTCCCCTCGCATTTTCTCAGGGCAACTGTGTAAGTCATGTGTTCAGTATTTACAGCTTCCCTCTTTGCTATATCTGCTCTGGTGTCTTCCATCTTTTTTTTTTATTTTCCCTTCAGTACAAAACTTTCCTCAAGCAATATTCTGAATTTCCTATTTGATGCACAGCCAGAATCTTGAAACAGTTATGTCCACAGTCTGTATTAAATGTCTTGCTCATTATTTTTATTGGCAGATTGTATGTAGGGTCTGTCTCTTCTACTCTATTAAAAACCATTTTTGTTACACTTGTCATTGGCCTCTACCTTGCCAAATCCATCAAAATTTCTGAACTGAACGTAATAATTAGGTTAGAAATATTTATCACTTCAATAAAGATAATAATGTAATTAAATTACAGCTTCTTCGACTTTATCATATAAGGCACTATGGCAATAAATGTTTATAAATATTTTAGTCTGCTAACCAAAACAATCCTTTGAAATATTAGAACGGTTTGTAAATATTGTGACATTTTACCAATAAGAGTCAACAAAGCTTCAAATAGACTTGCTGTGTTCGCCAAAGATACAGGCTTAGCAAGTAGTGGAATCAGAATTCAGACAGGATGACTTTTTAAGCAATCTGTTACACTCCCTTTTCATTAATAATTTCCTTACTGTTATGTCTATGGCAACATTCTAGATTTTTTCTTCAGTTTTTCTGGGTACTCCCTTTTTTTTTTCCATTTTATTTACTATCTCCCCTCTTCTGCCTTATATTTAAATGTTGTAATGTTTCAGGGCTGCGTCTTGAGCTCTTTGCTCTTATCATTCTGTATTCTTATCCAATTTAGTGTCATCATTTATATGATGATACACCGAAACGCATATCTCCTCACTAGATGCTTATCCAACTCCACAGTTCACATATCCAGTTTTGATTTTCCATTGGCAACTGAACCATAATGTGTCCAAGTCAAAAGTTGCAACAGCTCTCTCAAAATGCTTTCTCTCCAGTCAGTACAATTTTCCAAAATGGTATGCCCGTTTACCTACACACTTGTGAGAAAACAATTAAAAACAAACATGTGAGTCCCTTGATCTCACTCTTTATCACACCCAACATTTGGTAACATCACTTGTACTCTCCACCACCAAAACATTTTCCAAATCAGCCTTCCACTCTGCACCTCCTCTATCATCACTCTCTCTCAATCCCCACACTTTCTCACCCTACCTGGACTCATTGTGTCGCCTCTTGCCTACAAAAAGTACAGCATCCTGGAAAACAATCCAACAAAACTGAAATCAAATTATACCGTTCCTTTTCTTAAATCTCTTTTATGGGCTTTCATCAGTCATAAAATGAATCCAAATGATAGGATGCCCTGAGCTGATCTGCACAATTGTTTCCTTGCCTCCCATCTAGCCTCAGCAGGCTAGACTCTGCTCTATCACCTTGAAATATATTGTTTTGTTTTACAGCTTTGCACATATTTATCTTTGCCTTGGAACACCCTATATATACTTGTTTTTCCCACAGAGTCGATCCTTCTTCTAACCCTGAAAAATAGATGGCTGATTAGGAAACATAAATGAGATTCATGTAATAATTCTCCGAACTTGTCAAAGTTAGAAAATAAAGAACTACGCTCAGAAAGTACAGAACTTAACACAAAAGATAGAAGATGTAAAGTAGACATTAAAAAACAAATTAGTTGAGGAAGTTGTAACAAGCTATAATTTTGGTAATGAGTGCTAGGTTCTAAATAATTTGAAAGCCTTTATTTCGGGTAACAAAAGCAATTATACTATAATCACAAATGTGGAAGGTAGGTGGTCCATAGGAAATATTAATTTAAAGCATTATTTTAGAGATATTCTCAAAACCCTCCTTCTTTTCCCAGTTTATGTCAAATCAGGAGATACCTTGATTTTAGTCAACATTCCTTAAGAATTTCTCTACATAATTCAAATTTTTTAAATTGGAACACAGATTTATTTTCATTTTGAAAAATGAATTTCTGAAAAACCAGTACTTACCATAACATATGGGTAAATCAGACCAACCATTGTCACCACACACTATGGAGCCAGTGGTGCTTCCAGTATTGCTTTCATAACCATTATGGCATTCATAGTCCAATATGTCATTCAGCTTAAACCATGTGATGCTACTTCTAGCTCTGGCATTCTTAAATACTGGCATATCACAAGATTCTAGTGCACAAAAAATTTAGAATATTATTTCTAATGTCATCTAATAAACAACCTATTTCCCATTCTAAGAAGAAAAAATAAGTACTGTACAAAAATAAGACTGGTGAGAATTTATTATTCGAAAATAGTTGCCAAAAACTAAAGTATATGTTTCTACACAGTATGTTTTTCATTGTGGAAGCCCCTAAATCTACTTTAAGAGCATTTTTCTTAGTTCATTTATACAAAAGCACTTATGACTATGCTAGTAATAAAATAGGCCACTACAGGTGTACATTATTTTTTTAAAGAAAATCATAACAGCATTTTGTAAATTAAGAGTCCAGGCTACTTTGTACTTGAGACGTATGTAAAGAGGAAAAAAAAATGATTGAAAAGATGAATTCCTTTGTTATACAAGACATTTTCTCTTTCATAATAAGAAAACCTTAAAAGAAAATTAATAAAAATTTAGTATGAGTTTTTTATGATAACATTTTTGTAAACTAGACCTCATATTAAGCATAGACATTAAAAAAAGAAATGAAAACAGTATGCATTAATATCCTAAATATTAAGTTCACTTAATATGAGCATATTAAACATTACTTCACAAATATTACTGATAAGTGGGGAGATCGCTGGAGGTCAGGAGTTCAAGACCAGCCGGGCTAACATGATGAAATCCCGTCTCTACTAAAAATACAAAAATTAGGTGGGCATGAGATGGCGGGTGCCTGTAATCCCAGCTATTTGGGAGGCTGAGGCAGGAGAATTGCTTGAACAGAGAAGGCGGAATTTGCAGTGGCCAAGATCACACCCCTGCACTCCAGCCTGGACGATGACAGAACAAGACTGTCTCTCTCTGTCTCTGTGAGTGTGTGTGTGTGAGTGTGTGTGTGTGTATACACATATATAATATTATATACAGATATACATATATTACTGAATTGCTTTGCAAAAAATAACACAAACTGAGCCAACTCTTCCTAGAAAATCTTCTTAAATATCTACATAGTGTGGTAGGGAAATTGTGCAATAGAGGATAAATTGGTACCATCTAGGAATATTTTGTCTCTCTACTACCTATATATTTGCAAAAAATTTGTAAGGGGGAAGATATTCAGAATTGGACATATCCTACAGTGCCAAATCTACAAATTATGGAGTTTAAATTATTTTGATATTATTCACTATGCATCTGTATCTTCATTAAAACATTGCTTTTATATCTAGGACAAAGACTTTGATATAAAAGGCTAATCACATAAAACAGGTATATAGAACAGTCATAAGGGTCTCAGCTAAAGCAAAATCAGGTTAAACCAGAATACACGTAAAGCTTCCTAACTTGTTTAACATAGAATGCGTTAGAGGGGGAAAATCCTGAATGGAAAAGCAGACTAATATTTGAGTAATTAATGTGAAAAGGAAAGAAAATTGATGTCTGCTTTGTTCCTCAAAGTTTTTTTTTCTTATCTTTTCAAATGAAATTATATAAGCTCCCACAAAAAGACTAAAGTTAGTAAACTTTTGTGTATCATCTGGATAACCAATACAAATGTAATAAATTACTTACTAATGCACGTGGGTTGAGCTGACCATCCATTTTTCCGACATGTAATTGATCCTGATGTTTCACCATCTGCTGTTAT
Source organism: Theropithecus gelada (assembly GCF_003255815.1). Lineage (NCBI taxonomy): Eukaryota > Metazoa > Chordata > Mammalia > Primates > Cercopithecidae > Theropithecus > Theropithecus gelada. Next base: position 169,069,215 of record NC_037668.1, read on the forward strand.
GTATCCTAGTTTGCACTGATATTTCGCTTGTTTATTTAAGGCATATGTATACTGAGATTCAGAAATAAACCCATTCTCAATGTCTATACTTGATTTGGAGCATGTTTCTAAATGGAAGAGAGTAAGAAAAAGACAAGCATATGTTCAATAACATTTTTTAAGCATTTAAATAATATGAAAATATAAAAAATAATGAGTCATTTGTAACTGAAAACCTAGATAATCATAAGCATTCAAATACTTAAGTCAAGGAAAATAAGTTCTGAGTTGCCAAAGATATTATAACAAGACTCTTCGTCATTTTTTAAAACAAGGCTCTATTTAAGACAGTTATAATTCTAAGAAATTATTGGAAATCTGTTTGTCTAATGGATTTGGAATTCTTCAGCATGTCAGAACTCAATAGACAATGAGTATTATTTCTTAGGAGTTTTTAATCTTGCCTATTTTAGATCTGCTAGGCAATGCCAAAACTCATTTAGCCAATTGGAGTATCTGAGATCTTGTGATGATCTTAGAAAATCTGCCAAAATAACTGTTATAGTCTTTGGTTCCAAGATTTCGAAATGCCATTCTGTGTACTTCAAAGTAAATGGACACGTGGAGTTCAAAGAAGATGAGAGACAGTAACAGATTTATTTATCTTGAAGGCCAAAATGATGATTCCTCAAATTATGTAGAACTTAACTTGAAAGAGTGGAAGTTACTGTCTCTGTGAACTGATGATAGAAATTACTGTCAGTTCCTACGTTGCTTCCCAGAACTCAGCTTCATTTATAAATAACTCATGGATAAGGAGAAAATCAGAAGACGAAACATTAAATATTTTGAATTGAATGAAAATAAGAACATATTAAATAAAAATTGATGAGAAGATACTCAAATAGTGCTTAGACGGAAATTTTTCATTATATAGCTATAAAAGAAAAGAATAAAAACTGAAAATAAAGTATTATTTATAATAAATTATAACAAAGAAAGCAAACAAAATCCAGCATGAGTATAAATTTTGAGAGGTGAATTAACTTACACAGGTGACACAGCCGTCGTCTACATCGCAGCCTGGAGATAGAAAGTGGTGACTCTTTAACCTCATTAACCTCTTTCTAACATATTTTCTTAACAGTGCTTATAAGTGAAGTTCACTCAATTGTGTAGTTAAACATATTTTCCAAGGAGCTGCTTGTGAGCTCAAGTCAAAAATTAAAAGATCAACTCAAAAGATAACTGCAGTTTTCAAAATAGAGTATAATTAAAACAAGATTTGTATGTGTAATTTTGAATCATACCACTTAAAATATGGAGGGCTCAGAAGAGATCAACTCTTTTACCACCACCACCACCCCAGCCCTCAACATGTGGCAATATCTGTAAAGGTCACATTTTCAGAAAGTCACTTGACCTCTGATTCGATGTTAGATAATACTGTTACCTCCTTCACTGACTGTGACAGTCCTCATCAAAAGCTAACTTGCTCCCCTCCATAAATGTTTTCAAATATCTCAGGATAATCATTATAATGCTATAACTGTATCTTTTTGCATGCTTTTTATGCTATAATTTCTTTAACTCTTCAACTATCTATATATTTTCTTCCATGCCATGATGGTATCCTGTGATTTATTTGACAAATGTTTTCTTTAAGTGATTATTTTAAAGGAAATCACAGCCAGTTTGCACTCATGCAGGACACACTCCAATATGTATCTGCTGTATTCACTCAAGTATATTTAAATTTTTCTGCTTATTTTCACAACATGGTTTGAGGAATTTAGAGTTTATTAAATTGAAAAGTGCTGTGATTCACTGATAATTGACTGTACATTGATAATGCAATGTTGATATCCCAATCTGAAGATGAAGCTAAGACTTGTTAATGATATGACCACCATAAAGTAGCTAAATAACCTGACTAAAGTACAGGGTCTAACTTGAAAAGTAAAATAGTAACATTATTAAGAAACATTTGAGCCCAACAAACTTGCAATAGAAAGGAAAGAAAGGAAGGAAGAAAGAAAGGAAGAAAGAAAGAAAGAAAGAAAGAAAGAAAGAAAGAAAGAAAGAAAGAAAGA